>NC_041004.1:1500000-1764119 GCF_004193775.1 Glycine soja
CTTTATTAACCGAAGTGCTACCAGATGGTTCCATAGTGGCGGTACTTAAAATTCTCCTGTATATTCTCTGATTTTTTTTTCGACGGGTGGGGTAGGGGCGGGGGGTGAAATCGTTGAATTCTAGTTAGGGAAATCAAGATTTTACTTACATTGATGTTGATCATGTGGTGGATTGTCTTTTAAAGGGTGATTGATTCCATTGATTTCGTTTGGTAAATGTAGATTGTGTCGCTGATTTCGTTTTGCCTTTTGAATTATTAGTAAATACCATAGCCACTTTTTGCATGCTAAAATTTCCGATTACCTTTTGTTTCAATTGAAAATACCTAATACATTGGTATAGTGTGGCTGGGGCAAAATTTGTTTTCCATTTCAAAAAAGTTAAAAATCTATTGAACAAAACTAGATTTCTTCTCACATATTAGTTCTGTTGAACCGAAAGGGTTGGTATAGTGGTGTAAGGTTCCACTGCATTCACATGAGCGGGAACGATTTATTTAGTAAAAAAATCCGTGTTTGATTTTCGCCGTGTGCAAAATTCCCTTGAGCCAATTGCAGTCATGCACCGCAAGCGGGATTAGCCTCTGATCCAGTGAGTTGGGAGACACCCGTGGTCTCTGATCTAGACAAAAAAAAAATTAGTTATGTCGGTGTTGTCATATGTCATCGTAGGTGCTTACTGCCAAATGCCAACTGCTTTGTATTGTCCTTCTATCTATAACAGTTCAAAATGGTTTCATTCCCTGAGTCTTTGAACTTGGGTGTTCTATTGATTAGAGGCAAGGGATGGAAATGCAAAAGATATACTAGTAATTACCTGCAGTATTTTTTTGTCTTAGCCTTCCAGTTCATTAGGGAAAAAGGACCCTGACTAATCCGAAGTTCGGCTGAGAGGTAAGTAATTACCTGCAGTTTGATACTAAGTAAACTGTCCTAGGTTTCCCCTATAGCCCCTATGATGTTGTCTGCCACTCTCTGTAACAGCTATATCCCCACCAGAATATGCCCCTAATGGTTTTTTGGATTTTTTTTTCTTTGTTTTATGCAGATAATTATATTTCAACTGCTGAATATATTTGGTTCAGAGGATCTTTATCTGTTTTCCCATTTATTAGGTTGCAAAGCCTAATTGCCTTTGCCTAGTACTCCCCTTTCCCAAAGAAAAAAAAATGAAAGTTACTCAAGCAACAAATGTGGTGTATGGAAAATCTTTGTATTTGAAATGATGGTTGAAATTATACACATGATTCCTGTAATCCATGAAATTAGATAGTTAAACTTCCTGATCCCATGTTTTCTGGTGAATAGTTTTACTGGAAATGGTGAAAATTTCTTGATCTTGTGTCTTCTTTTAAGCACAAATGCTTAAAATAGGAATCCTTAATATATGTGAAGTGCATGTTTACTTATTTTGATGCATTTCCATTATGTGCATTTAATTGTACTTGCATATGTGTTAACTAACATAGACCATAAAAGTTAAAAATGGAAGTATATTGCAGACTCTAGTGATTTTGCCTGTTTGGATTTGAGGAAAAAGAAAATGGTAAATTTTCATCATATTTATTTGCTGGTTCTCAGTGGATCATAACTAAAATATTGTGCAGATCAGAAAGGCTTTTTTAAATTACAGGTTCTTGGCTCCCTTTGTTTGCTTTATCATATACAGTTCTGCTTTTTTCTCTCTGTCGTGTTTGATTTGTAAAATAATTGCAAACAATTTAAAAAAAGAAAGCACTGATGAAAGTCAAGAGTGGATGCTTTTTTTTTTTGAACAACCATATTTGAAATATCCTGTTCTTCTTGTCTCTAGACCCTTGTTATGTGGAAATGGTTCTCTGAAGTCTGATCAGACTCATTCTCCTTATGTTTCTTAATATTAGTGATCCAGTTAGAAAAAAAGGAAATGAATTTATGAATTTCTATATTCAGTGACAGTTGATTTTTTGTTTTGTTTTGTAGTTCTATTACTGTCCGAGTACTGGAAAACGCTTCTATTCCTACTCTGATCTGATGTGTTATGTGAACTATGCTAAGAAAACAAAGCTTGGTCTCTATGCACTGGTGAGTTTGCTTTCTGTGATTGACAAAGTCTTAACTATTAATGTATATGGTAATACTTCATTAACTTGAATGTGGATAGTGCATATAAAAGATGTGATATCATTTATTCCATGAACTTTGTTCTTCCTGAACTCTGAACTGAATATATTGTTCCAATCAGGCCTGGGATTTCCCAGCTATTTTTGTGAATGTTTCTTGCGTTGTGGACATGTAATCTTTTAATGGTGCTCAGGGGAAGTGGCAAATGGATTTGTTGAATATTATAAAGTTTCAAAGTGCTAACTGGACTGGTTGATTTAAAGAGAGTGACCATTGATCAATTCTTGGAAATTTGAATCTCCTGTAGTCACTGCATAGATATATTGGCTGAAAGAAAGAAGCTAGAAGCCGGTCATACCTATTTTAATAACTTATTCAGTTTCTGCCTATTTTAATAATTTATTTAGTTTCTGCCTCTCCTGCTGCATTAGTGCAGTTACTGCAGTAGAAGTATGCCCAATTCTTGATTGGAAATCACAAATTAAATTGTGGCTATCTGCTGCAATGACTTGTCTTAGTTCAACTGCATCATAATTATTTTCTAGGTGAATATGTGCCATGTTTCACTCCCTTGGATTTCTGATGAACAAGTCAAGCTGTTAGTATGAAAAGTAATTTGTTTTATCCATCCATCCTTGTATAAATTAATTCTATGCTTTTGCGCAACTGTCATTTATCTGAGATCTGGATAATGATGTAATTTACATAGACAATTTCTTTTTTTGAGTCCTTGCTTTTGTTGTATTAGAAATTTTCCTTTTGGTTTCACCATCTTATACCACTGTTCCTTCAGATTTGGATGGCATTAGCTATGTGTAACACTGCATGTATAAATTTTGTAGGCTCAAAAGCTTTATGTTCACTGTAATCTGTTAATATAGTAAATATACAATCTTGCATCTTCCCAAATACCATGGATTTCTTGTTCCAATGTTCCCCCTTAGGTAAACTTGGCCAGAAATATCTGCATCATGTGTTTCTTAACCCCTTGAATCTGGTATTGCTGTTATTTGTTACTTTGTATGGCTATGAGATGACCAAAACATAAGTAATGTTAACCACGACCACAACCTTGCAGCAGATCCATCTTATGTTTCTTTCTCTTTGCAGGGTACGGAATTACTTAAAAGGAAGAGGACCGAGAATGATACCACCCCTGTCCCCGAACCCAAGAAGACATCAACTATCTTGTCACTTCCAAAGGATTCAAAATGCTATAGTTCATCAGGTGACGATTCATCAAGTGACGATTTGTTGAGTGACGATTCATCCAGTGACGATTCGTCCAGTGAAGATTCTTCGAGTGATGATTCATCGAGTGACGATTTGTCTAGCGATGATTCATCGAGCGACGATTCATCAAGTGATGATGACAGTAATTTTCTGAACATAAATTTTGAAACTAGCCTGTCCACGAATATGAACACACACAACCTTGACCTTATCTATCTATATTTTTTACATCTGGCATAATTTATTTGAAGTGACTTTTAGAAAATGAAAAAAAAAATCAGCATATTGGCATGCTTCTATTATTTAGAGCTAAATTGTAGTGAACTGGATGCATGATTTGATATATGTTTCTTTCAGGTAGTGACCCTTCTATTTCAAATGAAAGCATTAAGAAGGATGAAGATTATGCAGAGTCAGTTGGTAGTTGTTCGGTTGAGTCAGTGGGTAGCTGTTCGGTTGATTCGGAAACTAGCGATGCTACATCTGGAACGACTCAGGTCCTAAAGTAAGAGAAGAATGAACTAGCAAAATGATGATTCAGGCTGCTGCTAAGTGCTTATTGTTATGTCTACTTAAACAAACCACCTTTTGCTCCTGTGAGCTTATTTCATATACTCTTGTTTTTCCTTTATTTCTGGTATGCAAATAAAAAATGCCTCGGCATTGACTATCTATACATTAAGAACCGTTTTGTTGGCCCTTTTCTAGGATGGATTTTTATATACAACATTGTCATGTGTTTGTGTTGTTGACTTGTGTGAATTTCTATCTTCATGCTGAATGGAAATTAGCCCAAGAGTAACCATGCTTTGGGCAAATTCCACTGAGGCTCGCCTTTCTCTTCCTCTCGTTAGAGCGTTTAAAGAATGAACGAAATTATCTAACTTGGCAATTATCATTGTTGAGTTGGAACTTTTGTTGAAATCTTGATCTAAATGACAGTATTTATCTTCTAGATTTTGCGAAGATAAGACTTTTCCACCTTGCAAATAGTCCCTTTAAGGTTGTGTTTGGTTTAGAGGTGAAATAAAATAGAGATAATTTGGAAACGAGGAAGTAGAGAGTAGAAATAAAATGATATAGTATGTTGTTTGTTTTAAGAAAAATAGGTAAGAAATGTAGTAGAAATAATATTATAAAGTTGTTTAGTAGGAATAAAATAGGAAATTTAATGTTCCAGCCCACATGTTGGTACTTATTTCTTATTAAAATCATACCTAACCAAATTCCCCCTGCGTTTTTTTTTGTTTGTGCAGAATCTCCTAAATCTAATAAAGTCTTTATCAAATTACGGTGAAAGTGCATCAGTGTCACTTTATGTTAAACCATTTTATTTTTTTTATTAGTTTAATTATCCTACGGCCCTTCATACTTTTATCAAATGACGGTGAAAGTATCAAATTTTTTTGGTTAGTTTTTCAGCCTCACACTTTCAAATAACTCTATGATATACATTACCCGATTTTCTTTCTTGCCTTATTTTCTTCTCATCAACACAATGAACCATAAAGCTTACACCATTCTCAAGGCTCTGGAGTTAACTTCAATTGGAACTAAGTACGAAGGATCATGCTCCAATCCCTTGCAACATCTAAGCTCAATTACGTTGCTTTTTATCACAACTATGTTTTGTCATGTAGTTGTTGCATTTACAGCTGAAATGACCTTGCCAACCACTATTTTGGTATTCCACGTGTCTGGAATAGTTGGGTATCAAACACTGCTGTGGATTGTTGTTGCTGAGTTTTCTTGGTGGTACATCATCAACGTGATTGTTTTGCTAGTGGCATCATTCTGCTTCAAGTGGCACATGTCAAGCGCCACATTTTGAAGCACAAGAAGCTCAGGTGTAAGACTAAGACATGACACTAACATAGATACTATGTGCAGCATGTTCACGTGGATTGGTTTTATTTCATGTTTCGGCAGAAATTCTCTTATTTTGTTCTGTTTTTTAAGGGTAAAATATGATTTTGTTCTTTTTTATATTTGGTTAAATTTGATTTTAGTGTATGTTAGTTTTAAATTGATCGATTTGGTTCTTATATTTTAAAAAAATTGGTGGATTTAATCCTATGCTCGGATGGACTTTACCTAAAATAGAAACCAAATCTACCTATTTTCTTAAAAAATAGAATCAAACTCATCGTTTTAAAATTAGAGACTAAAGTCAAATTTGATCGAAATAAAAACATATTTTAACTTTTTTTCTAAATTAGATGCATGCTTTGCCTAAGTAGTTTATTTACATTGAAAACAAATGGCTTCCTCAAGAAAAAAAAATATTTGGTTGCGAACTAGTTGTGTTGTAATTGACATTGAAAAAAAATGGTTCCCTCACCTTGTTTTGGCTTTTGTGTCTTGGAATGTGTCAGAACATGATTTCTTTGGTGTTCCTTTCTCGGGTCCTTTGAAAATCATACATTTTTAAATTGAATCATAAAATTAAATATTAATACAAACTAAATGAACAACATCGGAACAGTCGAGAAAAATATGTTTTTTTTTTTATATTATAAAAAAACTGTGAGAATCAGCTACTAATTATTTCTTTATATTAGATTTTTTTTTCTTTCATCATTAAAAAAAATTTCATTCTGACTAAATACATTCAGAATAACATTTTCCATAACTAATTAGTGAATCCAATAATAATAACTTCAAACAAAATAAAATAGCACTGCTCTTCTAATGTTTAACTGACGCATAAAAGATAATATATCAAGCATAATGTACTTTAATATCCAAAGGGAGGAATGCAACCTAAAAGCACAACACTATTGGATCTTCACACCAGAAAACACAATAATGGAAATTGCCTAAAAGTGACACCAAAACTGCTTATTTTTCATTATAAAGGTAAGTCTGGCCATTGAAGTATGTAAATTCTTCTTTCACTTTAATATTCCCCACTGGATTCTTTCCATCCACCATAGCTCTCTTCAGGTGCATCATAACCCTGCTCCTCATTTCTCTGCAACCAGAAGTATATTATTTGCTTATTTATTTATTTGGTTATAGTGGTTTATTATTTGAATAGAGAGAAAGCCAGGCATCAATACATGAAGAAAAATAATGGGAAAAATATATATTCCAGCATTACCTCAGCAGTGAAAGTGAGAGCCACCTTAATCTCACCACAATATTCTTCGTCCTTCACAACCTTGTAAGCAGTTTCTGGAATGCTACCGGCTTCAAACACTGGATCTAAATGAATGCTGCAGAATGCATGTAGAAATTAATGCATATTAGTATGCCAAAAGTGCAAATGGCTTACAAGGTTGAAAAATGCAAAATGAAACATTAAATTGAAAAAAAATAATCATAGAGGACCACCAGTCACAGCCATTAACTGGGAAGAAAATTTGCTACATATAGAAATGTGGAATTTAGACTATACTTTATTAGATACAACTAAGATTAAGTTTTTTATATCTTTACCCTCTAGTTCTTCTAACAAATGATGTCATGTGAATGTTTTCTTAAAATTCTACACATGATAAAGGTTATTTAATGTTAGAAAGAAGGGTAAAATACACTTTTGATTCCTCATCTTATTTTTTGATTTTAGTTGTGCTGTTAAGAAAATTCACTTTGATTCCTTAAAAAAAATGTTTATGTTAAACTAAGTTGGTCCTTCTGTTAATTTATCACATTAACATCTAAGTTTAGGACAAAACTTGATCTAAGTTTTGTCCTAGACACTCCTCTCTAGAATTCAATCCCATCTCCAATGAAATTTCACTGAAAAAGCAAGCAAAAAAAATGTGGAAGTTAAAGAAGAATTCAACTCACGTTGCCTCGCCAAGACAATCATCTTGACTAAAGTTGTCTTTATCCATTATCTTCAGATTAAGTTCAGAAGCACTGTCAGAGACAGTGAAAAGAAAGCTCTCATTCCATTGTGGCTTGGATCCAGCATCTGGTATTCATAACACAGTTCAATCCTCCAAAGATAAAAATGGTACATACATAAGCAAATACATATATTAGTTAAGTTGGTCAGAAATGCACCTTCTTGCACAGTGCTCTTTTTCTCCTGTGCCCTGTATGTGAGAATCACATAAGGATCTATGCTGGCTGTCATTGAGAACAAGAATTAGGCCATTAGAGGATAATCTATCTTGATCAATTTGAGTAGTTGATAACAATAAACCAGATTAAAGAAAAGGGTCAACTGAATTGATTCTCACGTTTAATTTGAAAACAAGATAGACTCAATTAACGTAGCTATATGCCCATATGAGCAAAATAGATTTGGCTTCTGTAAAGTAAGTAACCTCAGTCGTTAATGAGAAAATCAACCGTTAATATTCCAATACATTCATGATTTGTTATGCAAGTGTACATAACACTGACAGTTGATTTTCTCATCAAACACTAAAATTACTTACTTTATCCTCTAAAGTGATTTGCTAATCAATTTAGAGAAGCCGGATCGGAACAGAACATATCAAGATCAAAACCAGCATAAGATGTACTTTTTGTAGTTTAATCTGCAAAAAAGAAAGTTGATTGACACAGATTCAAAACAACAAAGATGTATTCTAGATCAAACCATCTTAGAGAGAATTTTGAAGCATCTAAAAGTTGAAAACAAAACTTTTGCAATCCACAGTTTCATGCAGAAATCTCTATGAAGAGGCAATCATTGACATACACAGTATCTGATTTTCTTATCAGCTATGCATATAGAGCATATGTGCTTACAGAGAAAATCATTGTCATCGATTCCTTTGGCGCTGATCAGAACAACTTCAAGTGTTCCACGAGGCATCTTTGAAAATTGAAAATGAAAGGTTGGACTCTCACTTCACAAATTCTATATGGACAGAACTATTTGACTCAGGAATATGCTTCTTTCTGTGGAGTCTTAAAGTTGAAATAAAGGTGGAAAAAATTGTGCCAGAAATGCCTGAAGCAGTGAGTTACAAATTGGAGCTGGAATTTGGCTGGATCCAACTTTTTTCTTTTTAAACTTTTGAGTCCTTTTACAAGTCTTTTCCTATTACAAAAGGTTGACACTATGCAAACGATTATCCAAGAAATTATTAACTGGGATGGGACCATCATAATTTCACTTAATCTCTGTATAATACATAATTAAATATTATTATTTTATAAATTAAAAGATCTAAATACGTATTAGTATTAGTGCATTACGTAGATATTGATTAGGATTATGAATACATGTTAATTTTTTTCAACTCTCATGTAATCATGTTTGAATTAGGATCATTATAAATGGTAAAAGGCTCTTTATTTAACGTAATCACATGTAAACTCGAAATGTTAAAGCTGGAACAACTAACATTCCTATGTCAATTGATCCACACATGGTTACATATTAATTCATAACTATCTAATAATCTCAAAGTATAAACAATAATTAAATTACTTAGATCATTGTAAAAAAGGATAATCATTTGCCTAAACCGTTATCTTCACAAAACCTTCGACACGACTTTAAGGTGAACTTAATTTGAGGGAAAAAAGCTACCCGCAAACTAAGATGTTATCCAACACAACTTGCATTGCATGAGCATTTTGGGAGGAAATTGAGGATAAAGTCTTGCTAATGATAATTTTCTAACAAAATATTTTGTGAATCCAAACTTACCATAAAAGTCATATCTGAGATAACTTCTAATCAATTAAAAGTGTACAAATCTTTACATGAACACTATGAAAATTAAGCTCAATTTTATTGCTATCTGTACAATCTTGTATACAGAACGGTTTACATTTTGCTTAAATTTACCACAATCCACCGTATCATATCTTATTACATTGTTTTTTTACTCATATACACATTGATTCTTTCACACCTTATAAATGTATAGTGATATATTTGATTTTTGTATATACATCAACCACTAACTTTTAAATAGAAACTAACTTTTTCTGATAAAAAAAATAGAAACTAACTTTTAAATATTCTCTAAAAGAAACCTTTTAAATAGAAACTAACTTTTTCATTAAAAAAAAAATACTAACTTATCAACTTATGTTTGTTTACAATGACAAGTCACCTTCCTACTGATCTGAATTAGATGCAAATTTAAAGTTTTAAATGTGGAGTTGGACTCGACAACAAAGAGGTCTACATGCAGGGTATGGAAGAGTGAATGTAGGAAAGTGGATATAATTAAAATAACAAAAATGAATTATGAACTCTGACAAGTTTTAGAGCAAACGTATAAAACGTAAACTTTATTCCTGGTATCATTGCATAGTTTACTCAACAAATATTTTTATAAAAATAGTAATAATTACCAATGGAGCCCATTTTTTTTTATTTTATTTTATTGGAGCCTTTACTTATATAAGGAATTATTTCTCCATGTGTGCAACAATTCTCATGCTCTAAGTACAAATTTCATATTGTAGTAACCTTGGAGAGTTTTTATGTAATAGAAAAAAGGGAGAAAAATTAAACAGTGATTTAAGTTGTACTAAATATTTTAGTAAACAAAAAAAAGTTGCACTTAGACGACAAGTTTACCTTAAAATGATTAGTAGATAAAAAATTTCGAGCATGAATCTATTATATTGTTAAAAGATTAGTATGAGTGAAAATATGCATATATAATATAACAATAATATTTTAGTAAACACTGTTAAAATATTTATGTATTGGAAGGAAAATATCATTTTGAATTAATGCAAGATAGTTGTTTGGTACTGTAATTTAAAATAATTTTGCCATTAATTAGAAGGGGTTGATTGAGTAGAATAAATTGCTCATCTAATTGACTTAGTAAAGGAATTATTATAACACATCAGCTTTCCCTTCCAAGATTATAAAACTCTATTTGTCAAAACAAACACCAGAAGGAAATTAGCTACTTACTCTAATAATGATGTTGATTCCGTCCACCATATTATTAATATTTTTTAGAATCAATTTCACATTAAATTATAAAATTTATAGACTAATTTTCATCAATAAATTTGATTATTTATTTGATTATTTATTTGAGAACAATTTTTTTTCTTCCTGCACAATAATTAACATAATTGCACTGAAGGAGTACTATTTTTTTTTTTATTACAGAATTCTACTCACCCAATTACCTATACTACTGGTCAAAACCGGAAAAAAAAAACAATTTATTTATAAGGAACTTGCGTTGCGTGTGGTTTGTGGTGGCTTGTTGCAGTTTGTGGCGGTGTGAGAGTTTATGGGTGCTGCGAAAGGAGAGAACGTGTGTGCCTCGCCGTCGCCGGAAATCTCGAAGGAAGTGGACCCCAGCCATGCCTCCGAGACCTTGCGCATCGTTAACGCTATGGGGGCTGCCACCCCCATTCCCGCTAACTGCAACGCGCGTGGCTTCTACGACGCTTTCCTCCGAAGCTTCATCAAGGTCGATCACATCCAACGTGGAAGAATTTCATGCACTGTTGTTGCCAAACCACCCATCTGTGTGAGTCTTTTCCACTTTTTTTTTTATTCATAGAAATTAATCACAAGTACCGAGAAATGTACAACAACTTAACTCACGCATCATCCTCAACCAAGATGTGTAATCTAAACTTGGATTCTTACATGATTCAAATTAAATAATATATTGTTTCCAGGACAAAATTTAGAATCCCTAGTCCCTTGTCTGATTTTGGCGGTTTTCACCGACCAATTAGAATTGGAGTTTCACTTCGTGTGATTTGCAAAATAATAAGAATTGTATTAGTGGTCAGTTGAGACTATCGAGGTAAAACTCGTGTTCTGATTGGTTGGTGAAGACTGAAGCTGGGCAAAACTTATATGCAGTTCCTTTGGTGCTGTTTATGGTGTTCTCCAATCAGAATTGGAGCTTCACTTGCATAATCTGCATAGTAAAGGTTTGTATTAATGAATTATGATTTATGCATATTAATGAGGTGAAGCTCCAATTCTTGTTTGACTACTGCACAAACAACACCTATGGAACTATATCTAAGCTTTATCCTTGAAGTTTTATGCTATTTACAAAGAAATTCCCTAATTGATTGCATTGGGGAGTTGTTAGTTGTTGGCTTATTGCTACTACCAATGCTCTGATTGGAAGCTGAGAAGATTGGGAAGTGGGGGTTCATGTTTATCATTGAAGTGTTTTTTGTGTATTCAATATGATGATGATGCATCTCAGAATTTTTGGTAGTAATTTGCAATATTAGAACTCCCCTGTTGTTTGATTTTATTCTCTCTCTGGAAAGAAAGGTTTGGCTCCGGAGGATGTTCTTCTGTTTGTTAGCTCAGGAAATTGGGAAGAAGTTCGATCTATGTATGCTTCAAAATGTTTTGTTGATTGGTCAATCGAAATTGCTGATGAAATCATTGCTAATTGTATGGGATTTTAGTTGTTTTTTTTTCACATCACATTTAGTTATAAAATGTCACGTTGTAAGTTTGTAGAGTGAAGACAATAAGATGATCGAGCAATAAAGTTGTTTTCACTTTTAATTAGGATAAAGCCATTTTTACTTTCTGCAATATAAATTTTTGAAAACAAGAAGTAAAGTGAAAATAAAGTGACATTCCTATAATTAAAAGTGAAAACAAACATTTTGTAGAAGCAAACAACCCTTAGCTTTTTGTTTATATATTATCAAGCATAGTTTGTGGAGTATGAAGGATTTTGGTTCATTACGAATTACACAGTCAAGATTTTGGTTTGTTAAAGTTTTCTCATTTTCTTTGTTAGAAAATGAATTCACTTTTCATGGTTCAAAGTTAACATTTTGTCTAGTGGAAATAAACAAGAAAGTGTTATGTGATTGTATCTGGACTTTTTGCATTTTCTCTATTGGTATTGCAGAATCGCTATGGAACTCTGCATGGAGGTTCTGTTGGGTCCTTGGTTGAGATTTTATCGAATGCTTGTGCTAGAACTGTAGTTGCCAAGGACAAGGAACTTTTTCTTGGGGAAATCAGCATTTCTTACCTCTCTGCCACTCCAGCAAATGTGAGTTGTTTATATTCAGTCTTGATTCTTCCATTGCCGTCTATTGCAATATAATGCTTTTTCTTCAAATTAGTAGATTTTAGATAAATGCGCATAGAGTCCAGCCTCTGGAATGGTTTGTTGTGCAGCATGAGGAAATGTAGTGCTTTATCTTGAATTGTATTCTGAAACAGCAGAGCGAAGCTGAGGACGTTAGAAAGCAAGCTGCTTCAACTTCAACCAATTAGATTGAGATGTTTGGACTCTTAGCATCATAAACAACTAGATTTTTTACCCATGCATTGCATTGCATGGGGTAAACGTAGGATTTGAGTGTCTTTATTTGGGTTTTATTTATTTTTATTTGGCTGAGATTCTATCTAATGCTTAGCATCATTCAACTTCAGTTGCAGTTTCTTAGCCTTCCCTTTGGGGATTGCTTTGGATCAGTGCGATTAGGACCTCATTGACTATACTTCAAAAATAAATATGCCTACTATAGGACTCCAGAATTTTAATAGGATGACTACAGCCATCCAGTCGGATTGGCGAATCTGAAATTTTCTTGTTCTTGTCTTTCTCAATCTACCTCACATGTTCCTACAACTTGGATTATGATCCCCAGCAAGAAGTGAAAAGGCGTTTTGAAGGCTAGGACTCTGACAGGGCAGACTCCTGGCACATAATGAACATAGTTTCATAGTCATTCAATATGTAATGTTTGTGAGTTGCATAAACATTTTTGTTGGATGACTATTACATCTCATATTGAGGCTTTCCAGAATCGAACTAGAGTTTGAGATATAATTTTTGGATGAAGATCCTATAAAGTGCACAGTTCAGCTTAGAGACTAAAGTGAACTATCAATAACCATTAAATAAAAAAACAAATTTAAATTTTGATTGAAAAGAAAAAGTGCTTGGATAACAAACATTGCATTTGTTATAAATCAATCCCTTGGTTGTTTTCATTTAGTAGTTACCACCTGCACTTTCAAGTGCACTTTACACTTCATAGTATCCAATTCCTTCAAAAAAATTTACTGCTTGGAAGAAATGTTAGATGATGTCACTGTTCCCAACTTTGCCATCTAACTCTAATGTGCCATTTTCATGTTCATAAACCATCTTCATGCTTAAATCCTCTGATAAATGGATTTTGCACTTTTGTTTATCCAGGAAGAAGTGCTAGCTAATGCCTCTGTGGTGAAGACTGGGAGAAATTTGACTGTTGTTGCAGTTGAATTTAAACTGAAGAAAGCTGGGAATTTGCTCTATATTACTCATTCTACCTTCTATAACATGCCAGTTGCCAGTTTATGAATATTTAGCTGTCTGGTGGACGTTGTTCTGCAGTTCGGTTTTAATGTTTTCCATGACAAAATTCTTCAAAATAGGCCGATTCATATCAACAATAGATTTATAGTTTGCAATAATCATATATTTATTGGAAAAGAACAGGAATGTAATGTTATTTTTTTTCTTTTTCTTTTTTCACTTTGGTTTTGAGCTTGAATTGCAGGAGATAGAACTACTTTCACTTGTTGCAAAGCGAATGACCAACAAATGCATTTTTTGGTTTTACAAGTTAATAATGCTGAAGTTTGGTCCCTTCTCAAGCACCATAATTATTGAACATAATATGCTTTGATTCCAAATATTCCTCATACAAGATAAGGAAAATTCCTATGGTATAAAACTTAATAATTATGCTGTAAGTTAAACGTTGTATAAGTTTCATACATCTGACTTTTGATGTATTGTGCACGAATGCTCAACTTTGAATGGGTTCTTACTAAGAGTGTTCATGGCTATGTATGTACGACACATAATGTGTTCGCATAACACCAAGAATCAATTTTACTCCTCAAAATCATGGTGGTATCATGAAAAAAGTAGAATAAACTATTTATTGCTTTGTTTTCCCCATAGACAGATAATTGATTATTTCTCACCATAAATATAGTAGGTTAACCTCGTTAAGAGGTCAAAGAAATAAAAATTTGTCATTAATCAGAAGTTGACAGACAATGGAGCAATGTGTTTACTGTTTACATTTTCCTTTCTAAGTATCATCTACACGCACACCACAATAAAACCCTTCTGTTCATAAACAGGAGTGATTATAAACCCCATTTCTCATTTGCATCGCGTCAGAATCTTCCAGCTACAGCATGCAAAATACTCAGCGTTCCTCAAGCAACAGCTCTGCACCTCAAAATCATGTACACTTATTCGCAATGCTTGCCCCCCACCCCCAAATAACGGTTTCCATAATCAAGTGCCATCTTTCCTGTGACCTGGTGTTGCTCTGAATATTCCATGTCAAGCTGTTTCTGCTAATAAATGATTCTGTTTAGTGACATATACAACAAATGTCAGAACAGATTGAAAGTTGAAGTAGCCAATGTGCAAGAAACCTAAAAAACAAACTAATAATCAATTTTTTATTTGGTTTTTTTATACAGAAACTGAACCAAAGGCCTTTAACACCAAGCTTACCCCATGCTATTGCACCCTAAATGGCTAGTGGAAATATTTTAAATTGTCCTAATTGCACTTTTGGTCCTACAATTTCGTCCATTTTCATTTTACAAATTTAATCCCTCTAAGTGTGCAATTTTAGTCCATTTGTTAACTTAACATCTAATATTTAGCATAAATGCGGATGTGACACTCTATTGCACTGCCATGACAGCATTTTTATTAAATATAGACTGTTAAGTTAAATGGACCAAATTTGTACAATTAAAATAGTGGTGGGGGAGGATTTTATGGGTGACATTTAACTTCAATTATGTTTGAAAGGAATTCAAACTCAAATTTGAAAGGAATGTAAAGACAAGTCATGATGTACATACCAAACCCACAATATTGGTTTACATAAAAATGGCATTGACAAAGGCTTCCGCATCAAAAGGTTGAAGGTCTTCAACACCTTCACCAACACCCACAAATTTTACAGGGATTCCAAGCTCATCAACCACGCTAACCTGCAAACATAAATTAGTCCTTACCATGATCACCCCAGCAATGAAAAGTACTACCAATAATGAAAAAATTTTCATCCAAAAACTATTAAATATTCATTAAGAGAGAAAAAAAATGAAGAGAATACCACACAGCCACCTCTAGCAGAACCATCCAGTTTGGTCAAAACTAAACCAGTAACACCCACAACCTGTCTCAAGTTCAAAAGATTCAGAGTCAGCAATTTCAATAACAGCTGACAGCAAGTTAATACAGAACCATGAGGCAACCATTGTACTAAAACTAACTACTAAATGGAATATTAAGGGCAAGAATTTCTAAATTATGCAAGGCAATGGATAACAAGACTTTTAGAAATGGAAACTCAGCACTTCACCATACCTGAAAACTAAACATAATTGTGACTGACCATTCATTTGGCTACAGTATGCTTGCTAACGGAATAAACCTCGAATCATTCATTCCCTTGCTGATATTTTTCTTTTTAAAAATATATATTATGCTTTATTTTCTAATCTATTCCCTCTATATCCCCATTTCAAGGCCTGTTTTATACTCTCTTTTTTCCAGATTGAACTGTACACCACATCTATTGACTCTTGAACATCATAATTGCATGTTTAAATTATGACCATGATTTGGGCATCACAGTAAGCATTACTTAAGGGCTAGAAAGTATCTTATTATTATTATTATTATTATATTTCTAAGTTTGAAGAGAGAGAAAAAGTTAGAATTGGCATTTGGAAGTAAATTAAGAAGATGAATCACCTTATTACATAAATGTTTTCCCATATGCATCAAATAATCAAGTCAAACTAATGAGGAGTTTGTATATATGTAATTCTAGGTACAACAAAATCATAAGTCATTGACTACCAGTTGCAAGATTTGATCTAGAATTTATTTTTTACCATTTCTTCCCATTGTCAGTCTCAATCATAATATTGAAATGTGATCATACACTGATGCAGGGATTCGAGAAAATCAAATATCAATTTCCCCAAACTCAACAAATATACAATTTAAAAGGCAGAAATTGAGCTTACATCATTGAATTCTCTCGCTTGTGGCAACATATTCAAACCGGTAGTCCCATCCAGAACCAGTAGAATCTCCTGCAAGCATAATCAACACCCTCATTCTATGTTTTAGATGTATCTGTGTGCACATGATCACATGTGTGTATGAGAGAGAAAGAGAACTGGAAAACATGTTCAGGGAAAGACATTTTTCTTTCACAAACTCCTCCACATCATTACTAAACTACAGAGAGAACTAAGGACAAATAAATATGTACAACCTAACTAATACACAGTAGTTATATTAAAAGATACTAAAAAACATGCTACAAAAAGATGAAGATGATGATAATAATCATAATTCTTAATTTCATATACAGTAACAGAAGATAGTCCAATCTATTGTACTAAAATTTGCTGCAACAGCTTGAACCCTGTCGAATATCAAGATGTACAAACTCTAAAGTGAAGGAAACAAATGAGTGAAATGACATAGATATAGTTCACTAAATGGAAACTCAATAAATTTCTGTCATGCAACTAAAAAATTATTAGCTCATAGATGGAAAAGAAAAATAAAAGAATTTAAAATAAATTTTCTCAGACATTAAGAATAGGAAGTGACTTGAACAAAAGATAAACAGAAAGCAAACACTGCTCTCTCTTCTGCACATGTGGACTGATTCATCAAAAGACTAAGAATATGCGTCCCCACCCCTTTCATTTATTTTTAAAACACTTAGACTTGTTCATTGCTTGTTCTAGTCTTCACTAACAATGTTTTAGCTCCAAGCAGATTCTCTCATTTCTATAACCATGAAACCACTCACCGAAAAATTCACGACACATGAAAACCTACAACCAGGTAAGAAAGAAGTCCCCAAATTACAGTAATAGCACTGTTAACAGAGAACAAGGTAGGTGTATTCATATAAATCAATTGACACCATCTGGACAAAAACATGCAAAAGCTACCATCCACGTTATAATGATCCAACAATTTCCACCTAGAAGTCTAAAAGCTTGATCCTCCGAAAATTGTCAGAAAATAAAAAAGATAAGAACAAAAAAAACGTTTTTAAGCCATTAAATTGGTGGTGGATACAAAAACAAGCATGGTATGAATTATGATCTAGTGCTCAGCAATTCCCAAACATTTACCAGCAGCAAGATGAGTAAGTTGAGAGGAAAAAGAGTCAAAAACTTGGGCTTACATTAGGTGCACCAGGAACGACTTTAGCAACAGACTTTTTACAGGAAATCAACTCTTCCATTAGGCTGTAATTAGTGTGTAAACCTGAGAACATAACATGAAACCCAATGCTAATATATTTGGGTAGCTCATTTAAACACAAAACAGCTAGGGAAAAATTTCTGTACTTACGCCCAGATGTATCACATAATACAATATCAAAACCTAGCTCTTTTCCCTTTTTTACAGCCTGTGAAAGCACTGCAAGTAATACAGTAGGTACAAAATTTAGTATCCACAACAACAACAAATAATCCAATTAAAGATGTTATAAAATTTGTAAGTGATAAACAACAGATGCAGGAGGAAAATCTAATTTCATTTGTACCTGATGATGCTTTCGCTTTCTCTGATTCAGCCACAACAATCTCACACCCAGTCCTTTCGGCCCATATTTCCAACTGATCACTAGCAGCTGCTCTAAATGTATCACCAGCTGCCATCAATATCTGGAAGATTTTTAAAAATGAGAACAGAAGACAAACACAAAATTTATATCCTAAAATGTGAAGCATAAATATGTGACAGAAGGAAATATGCTACAACCATAGATATTATAGGCGTCAAACACAAGAACAACAAAATCCTTCAATTCCTTTTAACCTTGAAACAAAAAATTGACTTTAAAATTCTCCGGCACCGATTACATAAACAACATTTTCTAATTTTATAAAATGTAGACCAGGTAATTTTAATGTGTTCTCTTCTCTGAATAAAAAGAGGGTAATCCCTGGGGCAATGGTAAAGTTGCTGCCTTGTGGCCAGGAGGTCATGGATTTAAATCTTGGAAGTAGCCTCTCCACTTGCATGGGTAAGGCCGCGTACATTTACCCTACCCAGACCCCATTTTGTGGAAGCCTTGTGCTAATTAATATTTAAGAAGAATGTGCTAATTAATATTTAAGAAGAATGTGCTAATTAATATTTAAGAAGAATGTGCTAATCTTTCTGCAAGTTAGAGGTGGAAAGAGAGGCTAAAAGCTGCTTGATCAAATGGAAGCCATTCTTTGTGATATTTAACTGAAATACTGAATACCCCAAACTTGCTTATTTGCCCCAAGACACCGTAATACAAGCCTTAAAATTCAGAGATGGGCAACCCAGCAGGTTTAACTGTCTAGATTTCTACACCAATTGAAGCTTCAGTTAAATGGGACTTCCTGTTGACCAACAAACTTTCAAATGGAGATCAAAATCATGAACCATAGCAACACTCAAATAATGCAATCTAACCTTAGCCCCTTCATTCTTCAATCTATAGGCCAGCTTTCCTGCAAATAAAAGCTGATCAAGTTTGCATGTTTTGGATATCTAAACTGCCAAAAACAATTTCATTGCTTATTGGAAGAGGGAAGAAGGGTTCAATCAAAAATATAGTTTAAGAATTTATAATGTATGTATAATACTGATAATAGTTTTGGTGATCTATACTATATTTTTTCTTGTTTTCATAATTTTCCATCCTCAATTGACACAATATAACCTTTGTAGCATTTTAGCTTATTCATTAACTCTAAAAAAATAAATCTTTCCAGGAACATAAAGAAAAGAAAAAACTACTTGCAGTCTTAATATTTCATTGCTCAGCAAAGAATGGAATCAACACCTTAAGTCTTTTTCTTACCCAAAGATGTAGTCTTCCCTCCACCATTAACACCAACTATCATTATTACAGCTGGCTTCCTGAGGACAACAAAATTTAACCCAATATAAAGCAGAAAAGTGAAGTCAATAAAATTTAATGACTTGTAACAAAGTAGAAACTGCTCACACCTGTATCCAAGTTGAAGTTCAGTTTTACTCCCCTTGGAAGTTAATAATTCCAAAACGTTCCTCTTCAGTGCTTCCTAAAGCCGTTCAAATTAATGCATAACACATTCCATATCATAAAATTAGAGATTGCCTGTTCTATTAAATAACATGATAAAACAAGGGAAGGAAGGTTTCAGTAATTAGTTCTATCCATGTTCAGACCCAAAACAACAATCCATAAACAAGCATATCAAACATTCTTAAACTCCAGGACAGAAAGAAATCAAAATTTCAAACTGGCTAAAATATGCCCTTCAAATAATTAGAAACATTTAATAAAGGATTATCTTCTAAGATATTAAATGTCCCATAAACAATATTGACATTCATAAGAAAAGCCAAAAGTTTCATTATTCAACATGTTTGATTCAGCCATTTTTTGAAATTATAATCACTTTATTTTTTCAAAAACTCTTCCCCTCCAAATTTGGCTAATCCATACACACAACACAACCAACAAAATCCTAAGCACGTGCTAAACTACAACAACATAACCTTGAGTCCATGAAACTATTTGATGAAGCACATTTTAGGTGATTTACCCATTAAAATTCAAAGATTCTCTTCTATCAACTCCGTGTTCAATTGATATTTGATACCTTTATCTCATTCCCTGATTTAAGCTTCCCTGAAAATATATCCTCACGCAAATTCTCCACTATTTTAATAGTGATTCTTGGTCCAAAATCGGACACTAAAAGAGCCTGCAATAAACAAACAAATAAATATTTTAATTAGAATGCAATGGTTTGGATAATGTAAAAATTGTTACACTAGTAGTTTGTGAAAATTAAATTCATAAATAAAATAATTTAATTACCATAAATGCCTGTTTACCATGCATGTTAAGATTCTTGAGTTTTATAACATTATTTTAAAAATTATATTTAGGACAATGTTTTTTGTATGAGATCAATCCTGCACGAGAATCAATTTTGGTCAAGCCAAGCAGTGGTGTTAGTGTGTTTGGATAGCTACCAGAATCAATTCTAGCCCCCAAAATCATGGTGAAAAATTGAAAAAGTGTAAGCAACTATTTGTTACTTTAATTTTCAACATGGAATTGGATTTGATACTAGGAAAATTGAATCTAATCCACACACGCAACAATGCTACAATAAACAATAAAGTTAAAGTTTTCTCTCCAAGTATTCAATGCAACTAACCACATGTCAGTTAATTCATGACTTGTTTGGATAAACTTTTCCATAAAAGAAAAATGAAATAAATTTCTCATGAGTTACAATTAGCTTATGCATGAGCTAAAAATAAGCTTTTGGAGAAGCCAATGGACCAGCTTGGCCTTAATATAATAAGTAGTTTCACCCTCTACATCTTAAGAATGTCAGTATCAAAGAAAGACAGAAATATTGGTTAAAAGAAGTTCCCAACAGAGATAGATTTATTATTATCCAAGCAAAGTGAGAAGAGCAGGCGAAAGCAAGGTGCAAAGCACTAGTGACATCCTCAAGGCAACGAGTTATGAGCTCCTAACGGGTAGGAAAACAGAGAATAGAAGAGACAGCAGAATGGTGGGATTCTTCCTTCAGTGGTGGATGGAGAGGCAATTCTAACGAACCCGTTAATGGCCTAGCCTCCTCTTCTTCTTGCTGCCTTACTAGCGATACTTTGTACTTTCTACAGCAAGAAAGGTGCTTACTCCACCAGGCACCAGGCTTAGCTCAAGAACCCACTACTCGTCATATTTGGTTTTGTATTGCTATTGCACATGACTTCTAAAGTCATGATGATATTACTGAGGAACGTTTTCATTGGCATATACTCCAGTAATCTTTTAAAATAAAAATGAGTCTTACGCGTCAAGAATGATCGAGATAGCTCGGTTGGTAGAACTATAGATTCTCCAAGAACTTGGCTGGACTTTCACTTCTAGTGTGGAAGAAAGGGCAACTAGTTCTACTGCTTACACAACTTTGTGACATAGCAATAGAGGATAAAGGAAGTAAAAGAGCTATTACACCAGAAAATTCTGTATCTTACCGTGCATCAGTAGGAAAGAATCGGGCAAGGTAAATCCCCTCATCCTGACTTCAAATCCTAGCTTGACTTGCCAAATCAATCTCTCATAAGCCCCTAAGCAGAACCTATTAAGCTGAATCCGTATGGGGCCTTGAATTAGGCACAAAATTCCTTGTAACACTTATGCTGCTTGACAAAACTACCACTGGAAAGCATCAAGCAAGTAAGAGTTCCACGCCAGGGAAGGCTTATTCACCGAACGCTCCTTTAACGCCATCCAGTAAGGGTAGAGCATTTTTCAGGGAGTCAAGCTCGGTACAAGTTCTAGACAAATTCTAGGCTTTTGGGTATTTCAATCTTAGGATTTAAAAAGTGTTTTACGAAAAAGCTCTTTTTTTTTAACAAATAAGTTTAAACAAAATGATCAATACAAGAGCTTCTACAAATTAACTTAGGAGCCTAAGCCAATTTTAGCTCATGAAAAAACTTATTTCATTTTCATCTCTTTTTCTCCTTTTAAGTGCTTACATAGGAATTTATCCAAACATCTTCCGATCAGTGTTATGTATGTTTAATTAGTTAGGATAATTTTTATTTGTTTAAACCACATGTATCGTCCACCGGAGACAATCATGTTGGAGTGAGGACCACCATGGGCGGCAAAACTCTCCCTCCATAATTTGAGTGTACGAAAATTAAATTCTAAATAAAATAAAATGAAAACTCAAGAGTTTAGAAATGAACAAGAAGGAACCTCTTCGAGTTCGTCGAGGACGCGGTCGGTGTCGGCGAGGTTCCAATAGAGGAGAAGCTCGTCGATGACGGCGAGGTTGCTGCGGGTCTTGGAGAATCCCGAGAAGAGCTTCTCCACGTCGCTCTTCGCCTTCTCCTTTATCAACCGCCCTAGTTTCGTGAAGAACCCGGTCTGGCCGGCCAAGCACCTGAACCGGGCCGAACCGGTTCGGGAATGAGGGGTTCCGGTTCGGGGAGCGGCGTTGAAGAGGATGAATTGGGGATTTGACGAAGAAGGTCGCGATATGACGGAGAAGCGAGCGAATGAAGCAGAAGTGGTAGCCATTTCTGCTACTGCTGCTAAGTGCCTCCGCAGTTCGATGAAGAAGAAGATGAAGATAATGTGAGCAAAAGTGACGTCGTTTTGAAATCTTAAAACGCAATGTGGTTTATATATATCCCAAAATAAAATTGTATATATTATTTAAATGCTTTCTAATGAAATAAAGAAAACTTTATATTTTATAATTTAGTAAGTAAATAAAATAATAAATATATCAATTTTATTAGCATGAAATTTATGGTTGATTTTAAACGTATACAAGTCGTAGCTTTTGCATTAAGAAAGAAAATATTGATTAATTAGAAATATAAATTTTTAATAATTATTTTACTTTTTTAATTTTTAATAAAAACTTACAATTTTTTAGTGTTTAAAATAAGTGTAAAGGATATAGTTTTTATTTTTACTGGAATAGTGTTTTCTCAAACAAATTTTAATAGTTTCTTAAAGATACTAACAAATAATTTCTTAGCACATAAAATTATATTTTATAGAAGATACTTGTAATGTAAACTAGTTTTTAATGCATTTCTCAATCACTTTTAAATTTTTTATATAAGTATATTTTAGTATATATATGCATATAGATATCTGAAAGGTATATTAACATAATTAAAAAAATTAATATATATCTTATATTATTTTGATTTATATAAATATTTGTTTCTAAAAATATTATCTTTATAATTATATTTGCATTTGTATATAATTTTGATTTTGATTATAAATTTAGATATGAAAATTATTTAAAGAGAAATTTTTTATTTAATAATTTTATAAATATAAAAGTAAATTAAGAAATCAAACTATATGAAGTTTGAAAATACAAAACAGTTATAGATGTTGATTTATGGTTAAAAAAAGTTTAATTAATCATTTGTTCTTATGTTTTCATTATTTATATATGAACTAAAAAAAATTTAAATGTAAACTATAAAGATCATAAACAAATTACAAATTTTGAAATTATAAGAACAAATAAATAGTTTAATCTTAAAAAATTCTTTTCAAAACAACCGTTGTTTATTACTACCATAATGATAAAATACACTAAAAATAAAAAATTTAAGTTATAAAATTAAAAAAAAAAAACAAATTGGATAGTAAATTTTTAAAAAAGTATGAGTGACAAATGATAAAATTAGAAGAATAAACAATATATTTACATGGGCACATTTCCTATAATTCTAAGTTCATTTCTAAACAATATATTATAAGTTCATTTCTATGAAATTATAGTAAAAAAATAAATTAAAATACTCAAATTAATGACATTTTCTTAAAAAAAACAAGATATAAAATATTCAGCTCATATATTTTCGGGGATTAACTTTAAAAAAAGTACTCCAATATTAATTATAAAATATTGCTTTATTTTCTCGTTTACAAAATTTTATACACCAAATAACAAAAACTAGATAACATTTTGTAATTATTAGTTAATATACTGCTGCAGTTTTCCATTAATCACTTCCATCCAAACAGAACAGAGCAGTTCTATTCTATCAGAAAACCAGAAACACTTATTCGATTCAAACACAATCTGCGTGGGATTTATGCTCTCTCACTCAAGATAAGGTGTGACTTCTCTTCTTCTTGGTGAGTTTCAAATCTCCATCTTTATCCGCAAATGGGTCCCCCCCTCCCCCCCCCTGTATCAATTTCAGGGCTTGTTAATATTTCTGAAACCGTGAATGAGTTTTGGAACAGTTTATTGAGTTTGTATTATGTATCTGCTACTAATTTCCAATACTTTGCATACAGATTTTTTGTATAGTTTCTCTGCTATTCTCTATCAATTATGTTGAAAATGTGTTGCATTTCATGTCTGCAGCTCCAGTAGGAACAAGAACAACCCCCTTTTTGTGAGTTGTTGATTGGATTCGTTAGGAGGGAACTGAGAAAGATTGATTTTTTTCATTGAGTTGCATGGTCAAACCTATTTGATTGAAATTGATTTAAAAGGGTAAGGTATGGAAGGGTTACTGAATTCTTTGCTTAACCAAAGTTGCTTAAAACCCTTTGGTTTCACTCCAAGACTTGGTTATACTTTCCCGGTGATCACAAGAACGGGGAATTTAAATCGAAAACCCGAATCCTGCACCCTGAGAAGTTACTGCACACAATTAGGTAGAGACAGTACTGGCACTAGCTCCAGAGGGGCTAGTGTTGCTGCATTGGATAGTGATGATAAAGGAGAGGAATCTAGTACGGACTGGGAATTGGAGTTCCTCGGGGAACTTGATCCGTTTGGTTACCGAGCTCCCAAGAAAAGGGAAAAAGAACAGAGGTCAAAGTTGCTTGAAGCCACTGACGGAATGGACTGGTGCGTGAGGGCGAGAAAGAAGGCACTTGAATCAATTGAAGCGAGGGGCATGGCTCATTTGGTGGAAGATATGGTTACTGTTAAGAAGAAAAAGAAGAAGGATAAGAAAAAGTTGGAAAGCAAGAAGAAAGTAGTTAAGAAAATTGAGAAAATAGAAGATCTTGACTTTGTTTTGGAGGAAGACTTGCTACAGCCTATGAAACCTGAGATTGATGTTGGTGATTTGAAAAGGAGAGTGAGTATGTTTAATGATGGAATGTTTATAGAAAAGAAGGAGAAAACAAAGGAAGCATTTGTCAATAGGCTTTCTCAGTTCTCTGGACCATCCGATCATAGAAAAGAAATCAACTTGAACAAAGCAATTACAGAAGCACGGACTGCAGATGATGTGTTAGAGGTTACTTATGAAACGATTGTTGCAGTTGCAAAGGGCCTAAGTCCCTCACCTCTATCCCCATTGAATATCGCCACTGCTCTTCATCGGATTGCTAAGAATATGGAGAAGGTTTCTATGATGAGGACTCGAAGACTGGCGTTTGCTCGCCAAAGAGAGATGTCTATGCTTGTGAGCATTGCGATGACAGCCTTACCTGAATGCTCAGCTCAAGGAGTCTCTAACATATCTTGGGCTTTGTCCAAAATTGGAGGCGAGCTGCTTTATCTTTCAGAAATGGATAGAATTGCCGAGGTTGCGCTGACCAAGGTTGGGGAATTCAACTCTCAAAACATTGCTAATATTGCAGGTGCTTTTGCCGCAATGCAGCACTCTGCTCCTGATCTTTTCTCTGTTTTGTCAGAAAGGGCTTCGGACATAATTCACACTTTCCAAGAACAAGAACTTGCTCAGCTATTGTGGGCTTTTGCTTCTCTATATGAGCCTGCTGACCCTATATTTGATTCTTTAGACATAGTCTTCAAAGATCATAGCCAATTGAGAGGTTGTACAGGTGAAAGGACATCAAATAATCATGAACAAATCAGGGTAGATAGAAGTGGTGCCTCAAATGGATCTCCTGTACTAACTTTAACTAGGGATCAGCTTGGGACTATAGCTTGGTCCTATGCCGTCTTTGGACAAATGGATAGGAGTTTCTTCTCTCATGTCTGGAAAACTCTCAGCCATTATGAGGAGCGAAGGATTTCAGAGCTGTATAGGGAGGATATCATGTTTGCTTCTCAGGTTCATCTTGTAAACCAGTGCTTGAAGCTTGAATTCCCACATCTTCAGTTGTCATTATGTGGCGACCTTGAGGACAAAGTTGCTCTTGCCA
This sequence comes from Glycine soja, assembly GCF_004193775.1. Lineage (NCBI taxonomy): Eukaryota > Viridiplantae > Streptophyta > Magnoliopsida > Fabales > Fabaceae > Glycine > Glycine soja. Next base: position 1,525,990 of record NC_041004.1, read on the forward strand.
GAAAGACTAAAAGGTTTAATCAGAAAATAACTTCATCGTTTCAGAAAGAGGTTGGACGCCTTCTCCTTAGCACCGGCCTTGAATGGGTCAAAGAATATGTTGTGGATGGTTACACTTTGGATGCTGTGATTGTTGATAAGAAGCTTGCTCTGGAGATTGATGGTCCAACTCATTTCTCAAGAAATACTGGTGTATATTTTGTTTGTGTATATTAAATTCGTAACCTTCTTTTCTCTTATATCTAGTTGAATCTTAACTAACTGGTTTGTTATTTCATTATCTTTGCCTACATTAGGTGTACCGTTAGGACATACCATGTTAAAACGCCGTTACATCACTGCTGCTGGTTGGAAAGTCGCATCAGTATCCTCTCAGGAGGTGAGCTCTCTTATTTCATAGTTCAGACTTATATCTCATCCAATTTTAATTCCCTGACATTTTTTCTCATACAAAAAAAAAACATAAATCCATGAAGCTGATCATATGTAAACGCACATCTTAATTAGTTGGCATATTGTTAACACATGCAGCATATAGAACTCAATAGCAATAGTATATAGTCTGGATAAATTTATTCTTGGCAAGGTGTGTGCCTTTTGGCATATTTTTGGAGTGATTATCTTTCAAATTACACTCGGTAGAAACATTTGATCATAACCCTCTTGCCTCTATTTACACCTGTCACAATTCCAAATTTTCTTGAGGAATAAATAACCAATCCATTTCATCACTTCATGGTGTTCAATTGTTACGCACTTACACCCTCACACACATGTGAATAAGCCATGGCCAATACTTATGACATGTCCTGACCTTAGAATGTGTCAACCTTCCCCCAAGCTTCACCCTAAACTTTTGTAATTTTGTTTACCAAAAAGCATATTACCTTTTCAATGCTTATCTTCAAGATATGAGTTGCTCTTAAACCAGACAATTTAAGGACTTCGTAATTGATAGAAATCTTGATTTTTCTTGGAAGAATTTATTGATGATAGGGCTCTTTCTTGTAGTGGGAGGAACTTCAAGGAGCATTCGAACAAGTAGAGTATCTTAGGAACCTTCTCAAAAATCATCTAGAGGAAGGATATGCCAAAACTACATTTGACTGAGGTAAAGTGATAATCCAATGCTGCTTGTCAAGCATAAGGAGATATCAGATATGTACTTTTTTATTGAGCTCCCTTGAGAAATTTTGGTAAAGGGGATGTATATTTCTTAGAAATGTTACATTTTAAAAGAATATAAATACCATTTCTCCCCTGTTTTGGAGTAAAGTATCACTTTAGTCCCTAAATTCAAGTATTCAACACCATGCATGTCATTGCTCAACGTTTATCTTTGCGCTTTTTTTTGTATTTTTTCTATTAAAAAAATCCATTTTCAAAAATGAATTTCTGGAATATATTTTTGTCAATGTACAAGTGTTCCAGAATGTATTTTTTTTTTGGAAGACAAATGAATATATTATTATATATAAGAATGAGAGAACTGAACCGAGGTTACTCACAAGATGTGGGGTAAAATTTACATTCTGGAATTGGCTTTCCATAATGTAATGGGAACTGCAGGAAGCAACAATCCAAGATGTGATGAGTTCAGCCCATAAATAAACTGGTATAAAAGCCAGCCCACCACCACCTTTTCCCTACAAGGTTGCTCACCATTGAAAATAGCATGTTTCTTTTTTGCAACCACAAGGACCAAATTCCTGCAAGGCACACATGACACACAAAATGTATTAAGTGACACAGTGACAGGGATTTTTATGTGAGAGAACAAGTGATAAATTTTGACTATTAGATTTTGTTATAAATAGTCAAGATTAAAACATAAAAATTATGCATTTTTTTAGGAAATACTATAACTTTTAAATAATCATGTGGCTTCAAATAATATTTTTAAGCAACCTTTGTATAATTATTAACCAAAATGTGTCTCACTCTTATAGTCATCATCATTATATATATCGATTAACTTACTTTCTATGATATTTTAATCTGTGGTCATCCTCTGCTCCTATCGATGTCAACTTTTTTATTGTATTACAAATTAGAAATACAAGGGAAGGAAAGATCCTTGAAATACCATTCGTTTTTTCCAACATGCTATCCTAAATTTTCCAAACTCATTCTTGTTTAGTTGCAGATTCTCTCTCAACATATCCCTTATTGTCCACAAAGAAACAGTCAAGCCTGTTGTTGTGTTTCCGAACAATAACAGGGGCAGCTGACTTGGTCTGAAACAACAACCCTTACTCAATAGAAACTAAAAAGTACTTACATTAGAGGAAAAGACACTAAACAATTAAAACAAAATATGGAACTTTTCTCCCTTGGAATTACATGGCAAGGGGATGTTGGAGTATCTCAAAAGGGTTTCGTTAAAAAGCCACCCAAATTCAAAAAGCATTATAATTATAATTAATAAAAAAAATATAACACATAAATTACATAATCATAGGTTAACAAAATATTTCATAATTGTATCCCTTGGATCACCCTTGGTCAGACTTTGACACAGCCTGATGAGCATTTGACCGACCTTGGATATTCATCCAATCATCTCTCGTTGGATAAGACATGATCTAAATACAACCATTAGGAGTTGTTAGGAGTTATAAGATTGATTTGATGATAAAAATAAAATGAAGATAAAAAAAATCATGGGTTTAATTTTTTCGATAACAAACAATTAACAATTAACAACTAATATTAATCAATAGAAAAAAAAATACAACAATCCACATCCCGTGCCCAAGAATCTAGGAGTAACAACTAGAAGAGATATGAGAAATTGTCCTAGGAATATCAAGATTATTTGGATTAGACGAACTCATATATGAGGCCAAGTTTGATAAGAGAACAAATAGATTATACTTTCACATTGAATACTTTTGGGTTGAATACCTTTGGGTTAAATTTTATGTTTCCCTAGACCACAATCTAAGAACAATAATGTTCATAGAATTTGAATTATTATTATAATAAATTGTAATGAACTCTTGGCCACTATGCCTGCAGAATCTTTTTTTAAAATTATTCTTTAGCTAAATATAAATATTAATTCAGAATAAAGCTACTTGAACAACCTTTGAGGTGTATGAAGAGTCAAGACTATAAATTTCCAGACAAGGATAGAAAATTCCTCCCAACAGGAGCGAAGCTTCCTAGTATGTTCCGCCGTCAAGTCTAACGGCCGCAACCTTCGCCTTCGTAATTGAAAACGTCAAACACATTCCTCACTCCGTCAACACGCTCCGTATATATGTTGCATGTAATAACGGCTCATAAAAAGAAGCAACCTCTCTCTTTCTCTCTTCCTTCTCTTAGGTTTCCAAAAACCCTCATATTTAACACTTTCATCTCCCTTCTCCTCTTCCATTCAACATTGAAATCTCCAACATTCCCACATCTCTCGTATACCCTTTTGTCTTTCTTCACTAAGGTATCTTATTGAGAGTTCAAGACTAGTCCTTTGATACGTTGAATTTCTTTCAAGTATTGAGATTCATTTAAAAAATCAATTTTTTGATATCTTATACATACATCTATTGGGATGTCGAGAACCGTGGAGATCACAGTTTTGTCGGCAGAGAACCTCCAAATGAACAAAAAACCCATTAGAGGGAACGCTTTTGTGACGGTTCAATCCGACGCTAGCAACGACACAAGTGCCACGAAAGTGGATTCTGAAGGAGGGAGTTACCCTTCGTGGAACGAGAAGCTTGTGATGGACGTGCCATTGCATGCAAGGTTTATAACCGTTGAAGTGAAGTGCAAGACATCATCGGCGGGGTCGAACAGTATCGGAGTGGCGAGAATACCGGTTTCCGATTTCGTCGGAGGGTACGTGCCGGAAAATCAATTGCATTTCTTGAGCTACAGGTTGTGGGACGGTAAAGTTAGGAGAAACGGGGTTGTAAATATTTCGGTGAGAGTGAAAGTGGCACAACAACAACAACAACAACAACAACATTCGTGTAATTCGAATTCTATGTCGTTGTCGTCGGCGGTAACGGGTGTGCCGGTCGCCGGTAATGGATCCACCGGAGTTGTGACGGGGATTCCAGCTATTTGGTTAAACTACCAAAGAAATTAATCTTTGAAGGGTAAAAAGAAAATTGGCAAATTGTTGATTCAATTACTACTTGTGAGTTTCCCAGTAGTATATATATATAAATTGTGAATATAAGAAAAGAAATTTACGAGTATCTTTTTTCCTCTAGTTAAAACTGACACTGTATATTGTTATAGCTTTATAAAGATTAAAATAATGACAACAAACATCAAAGTAAAAAATAAACTTAGAACCAAATAAGAAAATATATTATCAAAAAAAATTAGCTTAGTTGATAAGAATGAATTGTTATAAATTCTCCATAGTTGAAAAATATATCAAAATAAGAACAAGCACGAATATTATAAAATCAGAAAATTATTTAAGCAAAATCTAATTCATTCATTGACTATTATAGTCCGAGATCCAAAGTAATTAATTATGGTTGTTTCTTTGCATTGCATTCATGGCCTGTCCCATTTGGCAGTAATAGCAAAACATTAATTTGCTGGCGTTGCAGAACTTGAATATAAACTTTAGGGGACAACAATTTTTAATTAGCACCAGTGGTCTAATGGTCAATTACTTTCATCTCTCTAACTAGATGAAACCTGCATCTGAGTTCCATTTTTTTTTATTATTTCCTTTGTCTTTGTGTTAATATCAGAGAAAAAAGTATTGAACCCCTTAAACTTTATTTCTTTTATAAATACACATCATAAACTTTAATTTTATCACAATTGAATCTTAAATTTTATTTTTTCTAAATAGAGACACATCTGACACATCTATTAAAGGATAATTTTTTTTCTTTATAATTTTTTAAATATCTAATTTCTAGTAAATAATTATATATATATATATATATATATATATATATATATATATATTATTTTTACACAATAGATTGAAACTAGTTTATTTTAAATTATAATAATTTTAACTGTTATCATCATAACAACAAATACGACTAATTTTTCATAATTTTACACTATCTAACCTTAACCATCACTATTTTACACCATATAAAATTAGTTTTTGTACAATTTTACACTAATAAACTTAAAAATTAATATGCATATACATAAGAAATAATAAGGGAGGGGTATGACCCTGCCTTCCCCTTTAGATCCTTTACTAGTTACCATAAACTTTAATTTTGATTAAATTTATTTTTAAACTTTATATCTTTTACGCATTAACATCTAAATTTTAATTTCATCTCAATTAATTTTTAAAATTTATTATTTCATAAATAATCTCTTATATTAAATTTAATTTTAATGACTAAAAAAGAATCCCAAATGTTTATTTATTTAATCTCAACTATTTATTAGTTTTATTTTTACAAATCACTTTTTCTAAACATTAAAACATAAAAAAATTAGAATTAAAAAATAAAATAAAAACTTTTTTATTGATGTTATTATTTCCCTTTTTATGTATATTTTTTAAATTCGTATTCTTTATTATATTTTAAATATGAAAAATTAAATAATTAACATTTAAGATAAATAACTTTAAAAAATATAAAAAGGATAAATTTTAAAGATCAATTGAAATGTAATTAAAGTTCAAGTTGTCTATTTATATATAAAAAAAGAGTTAAAGTTTAAATATTAATCATAGTCAATTTAATGTTGATGATGTCTATTTGTAAAAAGGTAAAATTTAAGGATTAATTGAGATAAAATAAAAGTTTAAAGTGTCTATTTGTAAAAAAAGAAGAAGAAGTAAATTTTAGGGGATTTTATTATCTTTTTCCTTTTTTTATGACAATTCATTGTTATATCCATAGTTTTAAACTACTAATCACATTAGTTATGTAATTGATCCCGTTTAAATTTGATATGATCCAATTCGGTTTAACAAATAAATCAATTTGGTTGAATCGGTTGAATAAAAATATTTATTTTAAATTCAAAAATTAATGGAAACATAAAAATAATAATATGATACACTCAAAAACTGAACAAAAACCTAAAATTTATTTGTGAATCAATTTATCACCAAATTACAATAATTAATTATTAAACTTATGATACATATATTTATATTTTATGTTATTTATATTGATCGGTGTGGTTTAACTACTAATTCAGTTATTCGACCACTCACTCATTAACCAATGTTTTTACCAATTCAATTTTTAAAACTATAGTATCTTCTAAAGTAATTTTTTTATTCATAAAAATTAAAAATAATATTAAAAAGTTTATAACACTTAAAAATCTTATTTAATCAGGGGAGTGAGTTAGATTCTTTATTTTCTTTCAAAGCAATTAATGACGTTACTTTGCATTCATGGTCTGTTACATATGGCAACGAAGGATATAATATTAGTAATTATGCGAGAACTTTAACTAACAAGCACCAGTGGTCTAGTGGTAGAATAGTACCCTGCCACGGTACAGACCCGGGTTCGATTCCCGGCTGGTGCACTTCTGTGGGAGCTGTGATGAAAATTTATCTGATTGATGGGTCAATCAGTAGTCATCTTAAACAAATAGATGAGTAAATGTCTCTCTGAGCTCTTATTTTTATTTATAATATATCCTAAATTTATTGAATTTTATAATAAATATTTTAAAAATCATATCAATTATGATTTTTTATTAGATTAGAGTGAATTTCTTTTAAACAAATAGTACATGTTCATTAAACTAAAAAAAATATCATTTAAAATAATTCTGTTTAAAGTCAATATAGAAAAACTAAAAATTACAAGTAAATATTTTAAATGGCACCAATTTTTTATTAGTTTGATAAAAATGAAACACAATTTAGGAATAGATAATTTGAATTTATCTCAAAAACTTTTTATATTACTGAATAAATTAATATTTCATGCATTTCTCGCGAAAATACCTAATGAACCAGACTTATATATACAAACACGTTTCAACTTGTTGTCAACGAAAAGTTCCCTAACAAAATATATAGAAATAGAGCCTCTTTCGATCTAAGACTAAAAAATCTTTTGAAAGCTTTTGGGAATTTTTTTTTTATTGAAAAAAGTTTTATATTTTGAGTAAAAAACACTCTCAAAAGCACTTATACCTTAATCAATATACTATTATTATATATTTTACAATTGTTCCAAGTTGAATTCTTTTTCGCATTAAATTATTAATCAAAATCAAGCTTTGTGTTCAAAACAAGTTTCTCATCCTCATTGTGAATGTCTGCGGGAATCATGGATTAACTAACATTTTTGTCCGTTCAAAATTTCACATTCATTTAGCAATTTTGGACAATCAAACATGCATGTTTTCACAATGTTTTGAAACCAACACACTATTGTTTACCAATCTACTACCAAACGCTGGGTCCTAATTTTCTTTGAGATGCGTAGTGGTTTCTCCAATTTTTCCACGAAAATGAGTAATTTCTTATAGGCCAAATGGTTCTTCAATTGCAAGCAGATTTATTGAAATGATGACACAATGCTACCAGACACATGCTGCAACGTATGCTTTGTGCTATTAAAGAAACCAAAGTGCACGACTTAGCTTTTCCTCCTCGACTTTAGGAGGAGTCAATGAAGAAGTTCCCTTTTATTTTCAATTTACTCCCCAAGAAAAAAATTAATAATAATAATAATAATAATAATAATAATAATAATTACAAGAGTATTGAATATATATATATATATATATATATATATATATATATATATATATATTCATTTTTAGTTTATTTTTTATAGCTAAGTGATTTTTTTATTTATAAATCTTATTAAATAATTTGAGTTTATTTTGGACCATCTTGACTAAGTCATATCCCCAAGCCTCAATATATATCACACAAGTTTGGTGTTTTGGAATTGTAGACCATTTCAATGGACACCTTGATAGTTGTTAAAAAATAAAATTTTTATAAATTTAACTTAATCCTACAATAAAATATGCTTCTAAGGTGAAGATTGTTTCTCACTTATAACTTATGATACTATTTTTATTTGATGTAGGACTTCAATATATTTCATTTTTTCTCATGATTACCCGTTATTTGAGATTTTCAACACATTTTTCCGACTCTCTGAGCGTGACCACAATGGCAATATGAATCATACCACATGTTTGATATTGATATCATATATATATCAAATTTGCTATAAATTAGCCATTTGTTAGTTTGTTGTCTATCAACAAACACATTTACTTACTTTTAATCAATTCAGCAATTTAAGCCGTGTCCAAATACTTTAGCAATTCACACTGAAGACGGAAAGGCAAATTTTAATTCTGATTCATGGTAAGCTCAATGAGTCATGTCCAACTCAAAAGCTAAGAAAAAATCCAAACACGTGTTACAACTGCATGGATAAAGGGAACCCCACGAATATAATATTCTTCAAAAGTGGTTCATATTGACGAACATAGATTGATGTGAAAAAAAGTAGAATAGGATAAAATATATTTTTTCAATTTTACATTCACACACGTGGGACATGAGAATTCATCCCCAGAATAGTGAGAATACTACTCTTCAGTCATATACCACGGACATTGAATTTATCTTCTTTTTTTTTACTGGACCCCGGACATAGAATTTATCTAATCATATGAAATATTTGTAACTTTTACAATAATTTTTTAAATATTATACTCATCATAATTATTTGTTAGCTGGTAGTAATAGTGAATATAAATTATTATTTTTATTCATAATTTAAAAAAAATAAAAATTATCTTAAATATGATTTTAAAGATAATTTTACAAAATAAAATATTAAATTAAACTAATTTATTTTTTTCTCCAGAAAACTATTCACTTAATTTTGATAATTACAGTATGCTATTCTCATTTGAAGTTTTAGTCTTCATTAGTCATTAATAACATCAAAGAAAAATTTTCTAACAATAGAAAACATTACAAAATTTTTGTCCCAGTAATAAATTGCCAAAATAAAAAAAATGTTCAAGCACCAAAACTAAAAATATTTTTTTAAGAACTAAAACTTAAAATAATGATAATTATATAAATTAAATAAATAGGTTAATAAAAAAATCATTAAAATAACTTTATTCAAGTTAAATACATCATTATAAACAACAAAACACTCTTTTTTTCTAAATATTGAATATAACACCAAAAGATATTGTCACAGCTAATTTGACATTTGAGTCTCTTAAACAAAATTTTAGGTTTGATTTTACTCTGATATGAAGTTGAAACTCAAGATAGATTCTATTAATAAAATTATCTTAAGTAAAATTGTTGGTTCAAGAGATACTTAATTCTATTATTATAAGTAAAGTTCTTATATGAAAAAAAAAATATGATTAAAAAGAAAGAAAACAAAGATTAATGATGAAGAAAAGTTTAAGTTTGTAATATTTGATACCAATAGCAGCTATAAAGTAAAAATAAAAATAAAAAGAAGGTATCCCCTGTATCCTTAAACTATTAGTTGTATATTGTTTGCGGCGCAACGGTCAAGTTTGAAAACTAGGCTAGAAAGCCATTGTTATATATTGAAAAAAACACCGAACGCACCTTATATTTATTCTATTCTCATTCTTTTCACACCTAAATCACAATATCCCTAGTTCATGGCAACCAAACCAAAAACTCTGGAGCTCACGGTTTTGTCCGCGGAGGGTCTCCACGTAAGGGGAAAGCCCACGCCCAACATCAAAGTGTTCGCGGTGGTTCGCGCGGAGTCAATAACGAGCCACACCACGGCCATGGTGACGACGACAACGACCAACGGGAGCGACAACGGCTTCCAGTACTTGTGGAACGACAAGTTCTGGGTGGAGCTTGGGCCTCGCGCAAGGTGCGTGACGATTGAAGTGAAGTGCAGGACGGAAACGGGAGTGGTGAGAGACGTCGGCGTGGCGAGAATTGCGGTTTCGGATTTTCTTGGAGGGTCGTCGGTGCCTGATCATTGCTTGCAGTCTTTGTGTTACAGGTTGAGGGATTGGGATGGCAGAGAAAACGGAGTCGTTAATTTCTCCGTTAGGGTGGCGCCGCCTCCTACTCCTCCGCCGCCACCTCCGCCGCCGGCGGCGGCGGAAGGTGCTGAAAGTTATTGTTCGTCGTCTACTTCGGGTACTGGAGTTGTTACTGGCATTCCGGTTTATTGGAACAATTCGATCGACAAGTAGAAGAACAAGCACAACAAGCAAAATAAAAGTGTGTTTGATCTGTATTTTTATTTTTTTTTTATTTTTAAAAGATTAGAATTTTAAAAATATGTTTTGTTTGATTTTTTGTTTTTTGTCTTTAATAAATAAAAATATTGAAAATGTTTTTAAACGGAAATGTATTTTTAGATTTTACCGCGTTTTTATTTTATCTAAAATAAGATTTTTTATTTCAACAAAAATACTGAAAATGAAATTTTATTATTTTCAGTTTTTTATTCGTTTGAAAAAATATTTTGACTGGAAATGAAAACAGAAATTCAATTACACATTTTTATCATCATTTTCTATGTTCAGTAAAAGTGAAAATCAAAACAGAAAATAATCAAACCAAACACTAAAATTAACTAGATAGGAATTGAATCCGTACTTTTTCCTATGTTTTTGAGTTGGAGAAAAACAATTTGGTGTATGTATACATATTCATGTTGATTTGGCTTTCTTCCCAGCATGTTTGAATCATTAATTAGAAGATTTTGGGTTATTATACGGTATATACCCCTTTCATTCTTTCTTTCTTTCTTAGAAGATCCAATTAACATTAACTAATTCATTTAAATTAAAGAAATTAGTTTGTTTATTTCATAACAATAAATATCATTTTAAATTTATATTTTTTTTAACTACCCCTTATTACTTTAATCAAACACTTATTACATACACTCAAAATTAATGTATTTCATCAATTACTTATTGAAATAAAATGAAATACTTTAACTAAGTTAATTCGAACAGGGCCTAGCTAAGTCGGATGATACTTGTGTAAAGGATAGGAACAAACTATTTGGCGATTTGTGTGTGTGGAAGCTGAGTAAAAACTGAGAGAGGTGTCGGAGAGCTAAAAAAAGGGGTGAGGTTCTTATAATTTTATAATTAAGTGTGTATCTATGAAATAAATGATTCAATAACATAATTTTTCAATGTTTAATTAACTTTCAGTTATGCTTTTTCAACTTTTAATTAGTTTTGTTAAACATAATTAGTAGTTATCATATGTGTTAAATCTGGGTCTATAAGTTTTTCAAAATATTGTAAATTTGATATAACATGTGACTATAAGTTGTATTTAAGTTTTTTTAAAAATATATTGATAAGAATATCTAATTTGCTAGCTACTTTGTGCTTGCTTTGACTACCTTTAAACCCTGCCCAAATATATTTTAGCAAAGAATATATAATTTAAGTGTTTGGGATGGAAGAGGAAACGGGGTCGTTAATTTCTCCGTTAAGGTGGTGGCGGCGGCGGCGCCGCCGCCGCCGCTGCCGGTGGGCCATGCGGGTTTCTTATAAATGCTGAGAAAGATTATTGTTGGTGGTCTTCTTCTAGTGGAGTTGTTACTGGAATTCCGGTTTCGTGGAACAACTCTTCCACAACAACTTGCAAAGGAAATGCTTGATTTGATTTCGATGAATCTGTTTGCAACTAGATAGAAGGATTATTGTTCATTATCTTTTTTCTTTCAATTTGGAAATCAATTTGGTGTGTATATATTGAAGTTGATTTTACTTTGAATCATCAGAAGATTTGTGTTATTTTATCTTTATTGCGATCTTTATGGTTTCCTTTCCAATTTAAATTTAATTTTTAAATTTATATAATGTCTATAGAAATGTTAAATTGATATGCATATTGAATTGTTTTGATTAAATATATCGTTTTTCAAGTCACAAACCAACCTTTTGGTTAAGTTTATGTATATTGAATTTATAACAAGACAAGGCCAATGCTAGGGTGGTACATTTTTTTTTAATGACTTTGGTGTATAAGTAGATATGATCATGTAGTGTAAGTATATATGAATTTTGATTAAATAATTTATTTAAACAAATTATATTATGATGATCTTTATATCTTTATTATTGCAGAAAGATATTATATATGAGAGGATAGAATTGAAGATGTCTTATCCTCGTTCAAGGTGATATTTTTCCTAGTCCATCAAAGACCAAATAAAATGAGAGAAATTATATTACCGCATGTTTTTAGTTTAGACTAAGAAAATCAACGATAGCTATAATCATCTCAAACCACCCAATAAGAGTAACTGATAACAAAATATTATTTTTAACACATTTTTCTACTATCCATTAAAGTTGATTAGAAATGATAATATTTTATGATTTTCAATTTTTGTTTAATAAGTCCCACGTAGGATTATAATTCTGTGTACTAGTTTTTAAGTAAATTTGAACTAATAAGAAAAGGTATGCTAGAAGGAGTATTTTCCAATTGATTTAACAACATCAAAATCTGTCTATGTGATAGTATTTTAATATTATACTCGCTATATTTTTCATTATACATCTTCATTTGTAAAAATGTTTTTTTATCTTATCTCTCTCTATTATCTTCTGGATATTATTTGGTATTTTTATCTCTAAGATATGATCATATTTTAATATATATACATATATATAAATAAAAGGATCAAATTACATTCATATAACTTTAATAATTATTATATAATTTTTATAATTTGATATAAAATGTAATTTTTATTGATTCAATCATTAAATTATATTTACGTATTATTAAAATTATTTATGTAAAATTTTATCAAAATTGAACAACAAAAAAGTAATCAGATTATCCATATTTAAAAATATTTATATTATGTTGATTTTAATTTATATAAAAGAAATAATAAATGATTTTTTATTAATATGAAATTTTGTATATATTATTTATGCGAACAAAACTTTTAATCTAACGACAAATTTTAAGAAAATATTATTCAATTGAAAGTTACCAAATAATGTAATAATTATAAAAGTTACATGGGTTAAATTTGATTTCTCCTCTCTCTATATATGTATATGATTATTTTTTTGTTATTATTTAATTTTAATAAAATTTGACACGAACGATCTTGATCATACATAGATATAATTCAATGTTAGATAAATAAAAATATGAAGTTATATATATAATATGGTTTAAATGCAATATATAGAGTTAACATGAGAAAAGTTATATAGAGTCTGATTGAATATAAGGTTTGAAGAGTTTTTTTTATATATAAAAAAAAACTTTTTATCTTCAATAAAAAAACTTTCAAAAACACTTTTGATTTATATAAAAAATGCTAATAAAAGTGTTTGAGAAATTGGATTTCTCTTAATTGAACGTGGAGTGGAATTGCTGAACTGTAGTGATGGAGTCATTAATTAATGTAGTGGCAGTGGTATGCTGAAAAGAAAATGATGCATGTACATACAACTGTTAATGCTGGAAAGAAAATTATATATATATATATATATATATATATATATATATATATATATATATATATATATATATATATATATATATATACAATAATGATCCTTTTTATTCGTCCAGTGGAGTTGTCACTGGCATTTGACAACAAGCACGAGCAATGTTTGGTTTGTTCAATCTGCTTACAACTAGATACGACTTTTGTTTATTATTTTCTTTTTTCGGTGGAAAACAATATGGTGTGTACAGATAATTATTAGGTTCATGATTTGACTTTGGTGAATCATTACGGGTTTGTATTGTTGGAAGGAAAGGAAAAAAAGTTGAGAAAATAGAATAAATGAAAATAGAGATGAGAAAAATCGAATGAGTATATTTATAAAAGGAGATATATTTTTGTAGAAAAAGCTTGTGAAGTATTTTATTTACGAGTTTTATATATAAAGCAAAAAGTCTAACACAAAATTTAAATATTAATATTATTTTAATCTTAAAATCAAACTCCTAACTTCCTAAATCTAAAAGATAAGATCAAATCCTTATCTTTATCTAAACAAATTTTATATTTATAATATTTTTAAATTTAAATAATATCCTAAAAATTTAAAACAAATAACATTATTCCATTCTAAACTAAAAACATCAGGTATATTCTTAACATGTAGACACAACTATTTTTTTTTTTATCTCTTTTCAGAAGAAGAAAAAAAACTATTTTTACCTCTACTAGTAGTGTATCTATCTCCTCGATAAAATCAGATAATGTTATTAATATGTCAATAGATTACACTTTCAGAAATGAAGTTAATTTAAAACATAATTTCAGTAACTAATAGGAATCTTTTTGGGAAATATATATTAAAATCGGTACAATGAAAAATAAACAATACTTAGAAGAAAAGGATTAACTAACAGTCATTTTACTAATAATTTATGTCTCTTATTTTATCTGTTCAATAATACAAATTTGTCCCTTTTCGATTTCGTTTACTTGTTGTTCAGTCAATTCAAATTTGGTCATTCATATTTACCTTAAAATTTAAAATCTTTGTTAAACTAAAGACTCTCATATTATTCTCGAATTTACACGCGCTATTGATAAATTGAAATATATTTTTTTTTGGAAGAATTCGGAAGTTTTGATTCAAAGTCTTAAATTAGTATTTATAATAAAACCGTGAATTTTTTTAATTAAGAACCCGAAACAATTTTATAAAAAGTATCCCATACAAATTAAATGATACAATGAATGAGACTTTTTTAAGTATAGAATGTTTTTTTTAGGGCAATGACTGAAAAAGTCAATTGAGCAATAATATAAAAATGAATAATCACATTAAATCAAGAATAAATTATATTTTAAAAATATGAATTAAACATACTTAAACATTAATTTGATTGAAAAATTTTATTTTTAAATAAAAAAATACATGCATTTTAAATTTATAAATTTGAGAAATACGAGAAATGAGTCTAGTCAATGAAGGATTACTTTATTGTTAGTTTGAATTCATCTTATTAGATTTATTTAATATTGATTGATTTTAATTATGAATTATAAAAATACCAAAAGCAAGAATTTTTTATTGAATTAGTAATTAAGGAATAAAAGAATATCAATTTGATTTGATAGACAAAAAAAATAGTTAGTAAAGAAAAACATGTTACAAATTGAAAAAATGAAGTGATCGAAATTTTACATGAACATAAAAATATGGATAAAAAAATATTTTACTTTAAAAATGTAAGCTCAAAAACTGTAATGTGTTGCCGTGTTGGTCTCAAACACAAGCAAATACCTTGTAAAAAACAAACAGAAGTAAATAATTTACCTTATTTAATGAGAGTTCTATATATATCTAACATATCTTTCATTTAATATATAGAAATTTATTTTCAATTACTCTTTTCTATGAATGAAAACGGGTGGGATTGAACATAAGTAGCTAGTGACTTCCCATTACCCGTCTAACTGGGAAAACCGTGTCACTTATATGTCAGGTATCTATGTAAAAATTATCCCTGAATTTTTTTTATACCTGCGAGTGAGTATCCATGAATACTTCAAATAAAGTATTTTATACTCATCAGGATATTTTTTAAAAAAGACGATTCTTATAAAAGACACTTTATTAAATAGACCCTTTATTTGCTACAATTTTTATTTTTTTAAAAAAAAATCATATCGTTTTCATATTTGGTATGTAAAGATTACATGTCTTTAATGAAAGAAATAAAAAATCGTACTGTAAAAAGATCAAAGTAATAAGAAGAATATTATATATGGTGTAATTTTGAATATCTTGGATCAAATTCCTCCTAGTAAAATCAATCTCAACAACAGTAATTAATGAATTAGCAGGCAATAGATATCTGAGGGTATGGATATACTATGATACTTGTTACCTACTCGTTAATGAGTGGATAAAATAAACCCATATCTATTATTTATAAGTATTCATTTAAATTATTTATCTTTTATTTTTTATATCAAGTTTTAAGAAATGGTGATTTAGAAAAATAGTTAATGCTCCACTAGTTAAAGAATTAAAATAATTTTTCTATTAAAAATCATACCAAAATTATTTTGCGGATTCCAATAAAATAGTTCACATTTATCAGATAAAATTGTTACAATTAAATGTTACTAGTTAATTTTTTAAATAACTAAACAAATTTCTTAATTAGTATGTAAAATAATTTTTTTATTATGTTTAAGATAACAGTACTCCCTTAGTCTAATAATTTTTCTCAGAAAATTTAATTGAGAGAGTTTTATAATTAAGAACGAAGGAAGAGTTCACGAATCAGATTGTTCCAAGGTAATTGCATTAAACTTTCCCATAAAATTATAAAACTATTATACAATTAACGCAGATTCCAGAGCAAGGAACATATACAATTGGGTGCATTATTGAAATTTCTGTATTGAAGGAGTCGTCATAGACTCATTGTTTTTTTCCCTCAAGTCATAGACTCGTACACATGCAAACTTTTCGTGGAAACAAGCGTGTACGTAATTAATGCCAGGCCAAATTAAATTTCCCAGAGATTACCACGTTAGTCATATAGTAAATTGTAAACATAGTAAAGTTTATGGTCAATGTCAACCTCTTATTCTCTCTTGGTATTTACACGGTAACAAACATCGTAGTTTTTCCCCTTAAAATACTTAACACGACTACGTGTTATAAGTTGTAAATGTTTCTTCAATTTCTTCCTTTCTTTCCTCACCTTTTCATATCCAATTCTTCTACTTAAACCCCCCACTCTCTTCCTTCCCTTTCATCCTAAACATTAACCTTTCTTTTTACTACAAACACAAAGTTATACACTACTCAACACTCATCATACATTCTTTGCTCTTTACTTACGTACAACATACTACAAAGTTGTGTCTAGATATCTACTTTGGTACACTAAAATTCTCATAGATATGGAGGCAAAACCACAAGCACGAACCCTAGAGATCACCGTTATGTCGGGAGAAAACATATGTGTGGATCGAAGTTCTGGGGCGGAGAACGTGTATGTTGTTGTTCGTGCCGAATCTCTAAATTCTTGCACGACAAAAACGGTGAATGAAGATAAGGGAGTGCATGCATGGAATGAGAAACTCTTATTAGACATTCCTACACATGCAAGGTCGGTTACGTTTGAGGTGCAATGCAAGAAATATAAAGGGGTTCGCCCTATAGGGGTAGCAAGGATAGCACTTTCGGATTTTCTTAGTAACGATACTAAGATTGTGTCGGAAAGTGTGCCTCAAATGTATTGTTACGGATTGAGGAATTGGGAAGGTCGACAAAACGGTGTTATTCATTTCTCAGTGAAGGTGGTGTCACTAGCTGGCGATAAATATTTGTGTTCAGAGACAAAACAAGAAAAAGACATAATAGGAATTGAGCATTCCAGTTTGGTGGAGTTACCAAAGTGTTCCTGTTTGAAGTTTTTTTTCCCCATTTTTAGATGGAGATAATTAAAATTCTCTATTTACATGTTTTATATCATATTACACAATGTTATTTGCAATTAATGTTTTCACTATAATTTTAAAAATGATATGTAATCCTGAGTAATTTAAGATAATGTGAGTATTATCTAATTTATTAAATTTATATCAAGGGCAATTATCATTATTTAATTCTGATAAAAAGTCAAATTTTTTGAATAATATCATAGTCTCAAGTAAAATATATTTGTCTCTACTTTGGGTGAGCATCTTCCCTTATGCTTATGCTAGAATAATTTAATCTTAACCTAATTTGAAGTATTTTTATCTTTGTCTTGAGAAAACTATCTTTAATTCACTCATCTTAATCTTAACTAAAGTATCTCTAATTTAACTTTAGACAAAATAATTTAACTTTTAACTCTCAAGTAATTTTACCTCGATTAGAATATTTTTAACTGGTCTCTACCAAAGTAATTTCATCTTTGCTTCAATTAGAATATTTTGACTTCAACCTAAGTCGATCTAAGTAGGAAGTTTCTCATATCTAATAGTTACCTATATACTCTAACCAAATTACAACAACTCATGCACAATGATAAATCATCAAAGTTGGATTCCCTTAAATTAATTTATAAATGATATTATGTTTGCAAGCATAGAAGCTATGAGAGATAAGAATAAAAATTAATATCCTCGAATACATTTTATTTAAAGGTTAGGTAAATTTTAAGAATATATTTTTAATGTTGTAATATAAATTAAAACAACAAGTATATTAAAAAATTATTTTAAAAATTCATTAAGTTGATTAAAAGCTATTTTATTGAAAATCTCTAAAGATTAAAAAAAAATTTATAATTACATTTAAGTGCAATATTAATATAATAATGGATATAATAATTTATCAAAATATTAGAGTGCACAAATGGATAAAAAAAGTATTTAAAATGAAATTAAGCATAGAATAATACTTAAATATATTTTTTGTCTTCACAATTTAACATTTTTTTATTTTTGTTGTCTCTATAAATATATATTTTTTGTTTTAATCCTTGTAAAATGTTTTATTTTCCATGCATAAAGTATTTTAGATAACACTTTGAACAGTAAAATAAAGTGTTTTAAACATAGAAAAAATATTATTTAAAATACTTTAAGAATAAAAAATAAAATAATCACATTTTGCAAGCACTAAAACAAAAATGAAAAAAATGATAAATTATACAGATAAAAAATATTTTTAAGCTTAAAAAAAATGAACTTAAAAAACCATCATTGAGAGGAATCCAACCCATCATCACATAACAATAATATAGAACAACTCTGTTACAAGACATAGGAAAACCAAACGGTTTTCTTCCATTTTCAACACCGAACAAAGTGCTTTAGATCACCAAAATTTCAGAAGAAATGATTTCTAGTTGATTTCTAATTTTATTTTCGATTAAAAGCATTTGAAACATGGTACTCATACATCTATTCTTCACTCTTTCTCCATTACCGAACTGCACTCTTCTCAATTGAGAATGCATGAGCTTCTCATTCAAATCGCTACACAAAAACGCAGATCTGCGACGGGGGTTTCTCATTCGCAACACAAAAACGCAAATCTAGGATGGGGGTATTCGAATCCCAACACAAAATTAAAATGCAAATCTGGGTTTGGGATATTCGAGTCACAACACAAAAAATACAGATTTGGATTGAGACCGACTCAGAGGTTCTTGATGGTGCCACAAACTTGATTTTTATAAGGATGTTTCTGATGATATTGTGACGAAAACCTTATTCGATCACTCATAAAATTTTTCATTAATATTAATGTTAATAATTTGGTTATAATTAATTTAAAAGAAAAAATATTAAATTGTAATTATTATTTTTTTCATAAAACTCGGATATAATTTCATTTAGAAGTGTCTTAATATATTGGTGCATGTGAATGAGAGTACCAAAATCCTTCAGAATGTAAAGGTTCTGAAGAGTTGCTCATTAATTAATCTTCCCAAAGATACCAAGTTACCAACCAAACAAATACTCTCTGGTGTCATCAATATCTTCCAAAAATTCTGCCGCGGATGTGCAAATCACTAGTCAAAGTCGAAAGTCAAAAAGTCCATAAACACGTTACTGAAAAACACCGAAACAAACTCATCATTTTCTCTCTCTTTTCCTCGTTCCCTCCCTCATCACATTCGATCGAATCCTATTATTATTACATGTACTATACCTCTATAAAAACACACTTCACCCCAATTCTTCCCTTACAACAAATTTAAACCCTCTTCACCTTTCTTCTCTCCTTACAACAAACCAAACCACTTAAAGTTTTAAACACACTTACAAAATCATAGTTACAATTACACACTTTCACTAGCTATTACACTTTTTGAGGGTTTTTTTTTTCTTCTACTATATATATGGGGGCAAGCTCGGGTACAGTACTAGAGATCACAGTTATATCATGCGAAAACCTTCGTGTCACGGAGGATCCGTACGTTGTCGTTAGGGCAGAGTCCTTAAAGTGTTGCACCACGAAGATGGCGAAAGATAGTGGGAGCAACAAAACGGGTTTGTTTTCGTGGAACGAGAAGTTGATGCTGAACATGCCCATGCATGCAAGGTCCATCACGTTCGAGGTGCAATGCAACAGGTTCAAGGGTCTTCGACCCGTCGGGGTGGCAAGAATTGCGGTTTCCGATTTTCTCGGCGGCGCTGCCGTGTCGGAAAATTGCTTGCATGAGTTGAGTTACCGGCTGAGGGACTGGGAAGGGAAGGGAAACGGGGTGATTCATTTCGGGGTGAGGGTGGTGCCGCCGGAGGAACGTTCGAATGCTGCCGTGAAACCGGTGAAGGGAATGACGGTGAGTAAGGATTCCGGTGATTATAAGTCAAATGAAGTTGTTGGTGTCCCGTTTTGGTGGAACTACCCTAACGTTATTTGAATATTTGTATTTTTCTATTATTTTTTTTATTTGTTGAATTAATATTGGTAAAGGAGGTGTGGAAATTAAAGTCAAGTGAAAGGTGAAAGGTTCATGTTATTTGAGAGAAATTTTGTCTTGTACGTCAACTTCCAGTAAAACAAAGTATTATATATATAGCAGATGATGTGCTTGGGAGTCGTGTTTTAGAATTGAAGGTGTTTTATTTTATTTTATTTTATTTTAATAAGTGATTTTTAGTTGTGTAAATATTTAAAATATAAAAAATTGTATATTTGTATAAATTTGATTTTTTTTCTTCCTTTAAAATTCAATTCCTAAACATACTGAGAACTTCTTAAAGTTTTCACCCTCTACTCACCCTCTACTCCAAAATTATTTTCATCATAGGATAATGTTATTCAATTAATAAAAAAAAGAAGCAAAACATATTTTAGAATAAAGGAAAAAAATCAGAAAATAAATATCATTAATCTTTTTTATATGTAAAAATCAAAGATAAGTATACAAAATTTACAAAAATTCACATATTCTCTTTAATTAATTGAATTAGACTTCACTCGATAAATAAGATCATTAACTATAAATATCATATAAATGTATTATTAAAGATTTATGACATTTTTGTATTAAAGTTTTTTCATAAATTCTTCCACAGTTTGTTTTTATTTATTTTTGTTTTTATTTCCAATCACATCAATTGACAAATATTAATTTTTCTCTCTAGCTATATCTTGCTATGTTCTTCCCCAATACACCCATTTCATTTTTTTTATTAATAATAAATGTAATAACTCATTTCGGGATTTAATTACACTTACCAGTTTCTTTATTATTTTCTTAGAATGTATTATGTGAAAATTAAATTCAAATATTTTTTATAAACTCAACATATGTTTTCAAAATGAACTATATTCATTCATTTGATTCAATTCATATATTTTAAACATAGGTGGATGTTTGTAATTTTTTATGATTAAAGTAGCATTTTTCATATCTTTTTACATTTTCCCTCTATCTGACTCTTTCCTTCCCATGCACCAGAAAAAACGAGATAACAATTTTGCTTTGTTAAAGTAGCATTACCGTATCCTTTATTTACAACCAAAATAGCATATATTTGGAGTCTACATAAGATTCGGTTGTCCTTTTCATTGGTTCTGACTTCAGAAATGCACCATATTTCAACACGCCTATTAAGACGAAGAGGGGATCTAAAGAGAATCCATGCATACATATATCCTCCAGTCGGTAAGGCTTTCGGCTTTCGGCTGTCGGGAGGGGCTTTCTTCTCTCTCGCAAATTGATTAACATATAATGCTACTCTCCTTAAAAACCGATTCATATGGGGTGGTCTATCCAAGTATTTATTATGTTCATTAATTACTCAATGTGAGACTCTCAATATGCCTCCTCCAACCTTGTCATCACAAAGTAAGGGCTAACAGCACTATTCACCATACCACTGAACAGAACCTAACTCTGATATCATATTAAAGTGCAGCAAAAGCATATGAAAGATCCCCTTAAAAATCAGTTCATAAGGGGGTGACTTACCCAATTATATAAACACTTATCATATTCCTTAACCATGAAGTGGGACTCTCAACAAGTATCATCAATTAAGTTGATTATTAATTTGGTGGGGGTATGCATTGAATTGGAATAAAAAAAAAATTAATATTATTTTTATTCATGTTTTATACACCACCTACCTTCTCTCTAATTAAAGCCGTGTGGACCAGTTATAACCAATCTCTTAAGAGATGCTTAATTAGCTTGTGCTCGCTGCAAAAAAGCTTTGTCCAACTTGGATTCTTCTCTCAGGAACCATCTTCTGGGGAACTCGTTGATTCCAAGGCTATTACATATTACAGATCATGTGAACTAAAATTGGACCAAACAATTTAGATTGGATATAGTGTTTTTGAATCGAACCCGAAATTATATATTCATTTAAATCTGTTGAGTTCTTGGTTAGATAATGAATTTTGGTTTTTAAATCCTTTATCTAGATTATTTTGACCCGACCCGTGAACAACCTGCTTTGAATATGAAATTATTATTAAATTAAAAAAAATGAAAAATTTAGTTAATTTTATAAAGAAAAGTTGAAAAAAATACATGGAACTATATATAATTAAAGATAATGCACTACCAACAGTTTTCAGTTTTATTTTTATAAATCATCTTTTATGATGTGAATAAGTGATGCAACACATGCAAAAGGTCATTATTAATTTACTACCATTTTTAATAATGCACCTGTAGTGGCAGAGGTCCTAGAGCATTATACATGTATCATTGTATCCCAGTTCAATTAGATCACCATACCTCAATTAAATCAGTTATTTAGTGAGTAATTATATTTATTGACATATTTCATACCATTTAACGAAATTTTATTCAAATGAGAATATATGCGCGAGGAAACTGGGTTTGTTTCTTCTTGCCCATGCTCTTCCATTTTAAAACAATTATTACAAATCGAAAGAAATATATATAATTATGAGAAAGCTTAGATGAAAAGAAAATATGGGTAAAAATGATTTTACTTTAAAAAAAATATAAACTAACAATATTACAGTACGTTGCATGAAACTTTCCAATGAATTTACACAAATTATTCAAACTTGCTGAGAAAATTTGTATAGAAGGTAGTCCACAGCAAGGAACATGCAATATAATTGCGTACAGTATTAAAATTTCCACATTGAACGAGTCTTCCTAATTAAACATACAAATCTTTTCTTGGAAATTATTGCCTGTAGAATGAAAATTAAATTTCATACGAAGTTACCGCGTATACAAAGTACATGGTCAAGGTCAACACCTCTTATTCTCGTTCTGTCTATAATCTACAGTACTCGATATCAGACAACGTTGTTAAGTTTTTTCCCTCTTAAAAAACCTAAGAAAGTACGTGTTGTTTCTTCCTTAATTTCTTTCTACACCTCTTCTTTTCCTATCCAATTCCGCTACTTAAACCCCGCACGCTCTTCCTACCCTTTCGTCTCAAACAATCTTTCATTCACGTACAAACACAAAAAATTATATATATATATATATATATATATACATATTTGTGTGCATATCTATACAATTAGGTACACAAAAATCCTCATAGACATGGAGGTAAAACCACAAGCACGCACCTTAGAGATAACGGTTATGTCGGGAGAAAACATAAGCATGGATCGAAGTTCGGTGGCGGAGAACGTGTATGTTGTTGTTCGTGCCGAATCTCTTAACTCTTGCAGAACCAAAATGGTGAATGAAGAAGGTGGAGTGCATGCATGGAATGAGAAGTTTTTATTAGACATTCCTTTGTATGCAAAATCAGTTACGTTTGAGGTGCAATGCAAGAAATATAAAGGAGTTCGCCCTATTGGGGTAGCAAGGATAGCACTTTCGGATCTTCTTAGTAACAATACTAAGGTTGTTTCCGAAGGTAGTGTGCCTCAAATGTTGTGTTACGGGTTGAGGAATTCGGAAGGTCGACCAAACGGGGTTATTCATTTCTCCGTGAGAATGGTGGCACCAAGGGATAATTTGTACTCACTAACAAAACAAGAAAAAGACATCACAACGATGAGTTCTAAAGGAATTGAACATGAGGTTATGGGGATTCAGGTGGACCCAAAAATTTCACCTCATGTTGCCATTGGCATTCCAGTTTGGTGGAGTTACCAAAGCGTTATTTGAAGTGTATTTTATATATATATATATATATATATATATATATATTTGGAGGTAGAATTCTTATTCAATTCCCCTTCCCCTTGTATCCATAAAGAAGAATGGTTGTTCGATAGATGCAACTATTAAAGTATGGCATATATTTTAAATGAAATATCTCCTGTTATTGTATCTTATTATATATAGAATATATAGTATTGAGTATATAGCATTTTATTACAATTTTAAGTTTTCCATTGAAATTCTATCAGTTTCTTATAATTAAGTATGTGATTACATAAAATTCTTTGCACTATGATACAAGTATTTCTCCTCTCCTTTTATGTTAAAATATACATTCTTCTGTTTTAATAAATGCAGATATATTACACGTTCACTATTTTAAATTTTTTAGTTAAAACTAATTTTATGAAGAAGAAAAATCCTCTTCACTATCCTAGCTACATTATATTCAGAGATTTAAAATTTTATTCTTTTCCCATTTTTTAAATTTCCAAATATACAGTTTCATCATATGATAGATGAAAGTACACCACACTTTTCCCCATTTTTATATCTCCTATGAAAATTCTAATAATTTCTACTAAACAATATTTTTTTAAAAGAAAACCATTATTTGTTAACATATCTGCTTTTTTATTGCTAAATATTTTTTATTTATATAATATATCTTTGGTTATAAATTATTTTTGGTTGAAGGTCATTTCTAACCTTTTATATATTATTAATGATAAAAAAAATTGACTAGTCGTTTTGTTACATTTAGCAATATTAATGTATATATTTTAAAAAATTAGTATATATTTTAATTAAAATTGTATTATAAAATCTTTTAAAGAATATTATTTGACATAACTAAGTTAGATAAACTAAAATTGAATATCGATATAAGAGAGGAGGGTAGTATAATCAAAAAATACTATTTAATGGTGTTAAGTTAAATAAATTAAAATGTCTATTTTAATATAAGATGAGAAAACATATGTAAAGTGATTGAATTTTAATATTAGAGTATATGATATTTTTATCTCATTTATTAATTCCCGTGTTTTCTTCTCTCTTTCTAATATTCCATACGATTGTAAATGTGAAACAAGTTAAACTTGCGATCTATGTTTAATGACCCAGCTATGCGGTCCTAGCAGCTGGTTTCTAGGTAGTTGTATAATTTCCACCTAAAAGTTTCTTTACAAATTATGAGTGATTACCCTATAAATTTTCATTTCAGTTTGACATATGATGAAAACTTGACTAATTATTATATGAACAGATTTTTTTTTCTCCAAACTTGAACTAAAAAGTCTCGTACACCGCATCAAAAAAAAAAAAAACCGAGTTACCTTATTTCATTAAGTTAATTAAGGTTTGTGTCATTTTGCTAATATTGGACCGAGTCTATGAAACAAAGCTTCTCTAATCTTCTCATGCAATTCTCGTTAGATTTCATCTTAACATCCCCTCCATAGATAACGCCAATATAGGCGAGTCGTTACGAAAAAAATTAAGATGTTTGATATTATATTATATTTCAACTTAAAACTAATTAATATTAAGTAAAGTTGTCCAACAGATATATAAGCTGTACCCAAGAACTGAGACGATGTGGAACTTTCTAACAATTATTTTGTAATTAATAAGCTCTTTAATTTGTAAATAGTAAATAGTACCTAGTGGCTTATGACGTGCGTGCATATATTCATATGTGCGTGTTAGTGAAGTTTTCTAACACGTGATGTAAGTTTTTAGCTTGCAAGCTGGCCCTATATTATATGTTCTCCGGTTTCCTTTGGTTAAGGAATATCTTAAATTGTTTAATTAGCTCTTTTTTCGTCCTTTATTATACGTTTAAAACAGTATACTTGTTGGGCAAGTAGGTCAAATTCGGTGAAACGACGGAAATGGAGTAATTCTTTTTTCGAAATTATAAAAATGAGGATAAAATTAATTAATACTAAAAAATAGATAAGTTATAAATTATCTTATGACTTTTGAATTGAAATTGATAAGTCATGTTAGATTTTTTTTTTATTAAAGTCGTAAAATTTTTATAACTTTAATTTTTTTTCAATACAACTTTAAAGTTGTAAGTGAATCTTTTTCTTTCTTTTTCATCATTGAATTGATAAAGTACTTTACCATTTTAATTTTTTTAATATGACTTTAAAGTCATGAGAGTATTTTTTTTCTTTTTTTTTTAAATTTCGTAAATGATTTTTTATTTTAATTATTTAACGAATTAATATAGTTTTATTTTTTAATTTTATTAAATATTTTATATATTTTTTTATTTTTTTATTTAATATATTCTATATCTTTTTACTAATTTTAAACATTATTATTTGTTTTGTGAATTAAAAACATAATACAAAAAGACTTAGATTTAAATGAAAATATTAAAATATATTTTGTTTAACAAAAATATGAAAATATTTTGTTATTAATATTAACAAATAATATTAACTTATAATTTAATAAATAATATTAATTTTTTATTTTTTTTACAGTTATCATTACTAAATTATTATTTTCGTACAGTAGTATTAATTAATTTTAATATTAATAATAGAAAATAATTTAATAATAAAATTAGTTGTTAAAATAAAAATAATATAATATATTAATATAAAATAAACAAAAATATAAAATTAGAAAGTAGAAATAATATTAATAGTCAATTTACTTGTATCCACAGTTATTATAATTGTATTCTTTAATTTTATGATTATTTAAAAATAATATTAAATATCAACTTGCTTGTATGAATATTTTAATATTTTTATTTAAATTTAAATTTTTTTGTATTATTTTTTAAAATTATAAAACAAATAATAATCAATAATATTAATATAAGAACATAGAAAATATTCAATATAAAAAATATATTAAATAAAATAATTTTAAAAACATTAAATAAAACTAAAAAAACATACATTAATTAGTTAAATAAATTAATATACTAAAATTTTGTTATTCTTAATTATTTTTTACGTTTTTCTATAATTTTTTATAATTAATATTTTTCTTCTTATTTCTTAAACATGAAAAAGGACATTGGTTAGCAATTTTTTTATAAAAAAAAATAATTACAGTATAAGATTAATAAAAAAAGAAAAAAACTGCAACTTTGAATATTGAAATTATGATTGCAGAATAAACTGCGTCAAATATCACATTGTCACGGTCTTTGGACGCAAAGGTTGTCATGTCGTGATTTTTGTACACAATGTCTCTGTTTTTCCAACGCACGAATATGAAAATAAAAAGAGTGTCATGTACTCATGTTAGGCTAAAAAAAGAGATTATTATGTGTTCATATTAAAAATTGGTATTTAAGTATTAGTTGAATGCATCTCGATCCACTGATATTATAATATGTTTTATATTATTATTTAATTATAAATTATTATTTAAATTACTTTAAGATAATTATTTTAAAATTTAATAAATTTATCATATATAATAGATTATAATTGAATGAGTGTATAAAACTTTTATATTATCAGTTTATTTTTTTTCTCTTTAAATATCTTGATTCTTTAAATACTTAATTAATACAGTATTTTTTTATTTCTTTTTTCTTATAACTTATATCATCTATCATAATTATATTCTTATCTCTTTTATCACTATTTCTTTTTTGTAGTCTACAAGTACAACAAGCGAAATATTAGCTTTATTTTAAATTGTGGGGGTGTTTGATTGGTTGAGCTTTTAGGGATGTAACACATACGTTTTGTTTATTGGCCAAATCTTTGGTGATAAGTTGGACTACTTTTTATTTATAAAATGATAAAAAATCACATTTGCTTATAATTTTTTTTTACCGTCACATGAGATGAGATATAATTATAATGTTTTATTTTAAAAAATACATGACGAAATTTTTTTAACATTCAGGAAATAGAATGGGTTTTCCATATACTGAACTTAAAACTTTTAGTAATAGATTTTTTTCTTAATTTCACTCTATAATTTTTTATTATTAATAATTAATTGTTCATGCGTCATTAATAATTACTTAAGAAATATTTATTTTTATTATGAGAAAACATATTTGATATGATTTTTAAAGTAATTGTTATCATAGTAAAAAAATGTTTAAATATGTATTTTTTATTTTTGTTCCCGTAATTTTATTTTATTTTCATTTTAATTATTATATAATATGCTTGTTTTATTTTTTATTCTTAAAGTGTTTTATATATCATTAAACAGTTACTTTAAGCAGTGAAAAAATATTACCTAAACTATTTTAAAGATAAAAAAATAAAATTAAAAACATATTTTTTAAAAACTAAAACAAAATATATTTATAAGAATGAAAATGAAAAAAAAACATTAAATTAAATATATATATATATATATATATATATATATATATATATATATATATATATATATATATATATATATATATATCATCTCTTAAAACGAAAAGATTGACCGTGATCTAAAAAAAAAGAGATTGACAGTGGAATTATCTATTTTACATCTCAGATTTTCTCTTAAATAATCAAATTATTCACTATCACTAATTGATGTTCTGAAAATTAATGTATTTTGTTAATATATTTTGTCATTAAAGAAATAAAAAAAAATAATGTACACATGATATAATTATGTGATAAAATGATAAATACAAAATATAAAAAAATAAAAAATAAAAAATAGAACATGTTTGAGGGTTAGGGTGTCGGAAAATCATTACTCAACAAATAGTACTAACATTAATCATTGTTAACTTCGTGGGGAAAGATAAAGGGACTAGGAAACTTGTTCCCAAAGGTTAATGCACGTACTCTCCACGCAAAACACCATCCAATTATTCCAATAATTATATAGCAGTTTCCTCCCAAAGATACCAACCAAACACGTAGTAGTAAGTATTCTCTGGTGTCATCCATTATCATAGTAAGTCAAAGTCAAAAAGTCCACACACACGTTACGAAAAACACTCAAAAATTCGAAACAAAGTCATCATTTTCTCACTCTTATAAACCCCCTTCACCCCTCTTCTCTCCTTACAACAAACCAAACCACTTTAAACACACTTACAAGATCAGTTACAATTACACACTTTCACTAGCTATTACACTTTTTGAGGGTTTTTTTTTTATTCTACTATATATGGGGGCAAGCTCGGGTATAGTACTAGAAATCACAGTTATATCATGCGAAAACCTTCGTGTCACGGAGGATCCATACGTTGTCGTTAGGGCTGAGTCGTTAAATTGTTGCACCTCGAATATAGCGAAGGATTGTGGGAGCAACAAAACGAGTTTGTTTTCGTGGAACGAGAAGTTGATGCTGAACATGCCCATGCATGCAAGGTCCATCACGTTCGAGGTGCAATGCAACAGGTTCAAGGGCTTTCGACCTGCTGGGGTGGCCAGAATCGCCGTGTCGGATTTTCTCGGCGGCGCTGTGTCGGAAAACTGCATGCACGTGTTGAGTTACCGGCTGAGGGACTGGGAAGGGAAAGAAAACGGGGTGATTCATTTCACGATGAGGGTGGCGGCAGCGCCGGTGAAGGGGACGGTGGTGAGTAAGGGTTCCGGTGATGGGTTCGTGGGAATCAACGTTGGTGGCAACAAGTGCAACGAAGTTGTTGTTGGTGTACCGTTTTGATATGGAACTATTATCCACTGGTATCCTCAATTAGAGTTAATCATGTTCGAATTCGAATTGAGTAAGACAGTAAAATTATTTTTTCAAGTATGGAATATTTGTGTGTGTACAGAACTCAAATTTAAAATTTTTAGTTCAACTGAAACAATTTTATATTGGTTGTTTGGTGGTATATATATTATCCTAAAGTTATTTGTAGATAAATGTTATTTTTGTAAATTTTATTTATTTGTTGTGTATTGGTCATTGGGAGTGTGGAAACTAGAAACTCCAAAGTCAAATTCAATTCACTTATATATTGTGGCAAAACAAGGTTCATGTTATTTCCAGGAAATATTGTCTTGTACCGTTGTACGTCAACCTCCTTGTATTTTAGTAACAGAAAGTGTGAATATAAACGTGAAGTTTGGATAGTCTGTATATAGTATATAAGATTAAGTTTTTTGGATAAGTAAACTTTTTTATAAAGTGACCAAATGATAGCACAATAAAAAATTATGTATTTAACAAGAAATGAATAAAAAATAGTGAAATAAAAAGAATGTAATATTCAACAGAATTCGACTCCCTTTCCAAATAAATAGAAGTAGGAAGACAAATTTTTCATTTTTAATAATTTTAATTTTTTTTCTTCAAAATTTCACTCCTAATTAAATATATTTATACTTCTCTTCTATTCCAGCTGGGGGTGGTAAAAATATTCATACTCGCATAAACCTAGTAGAAGATAGATAATTAAATGCATACTCGTGGATAATTTAAACAAATATATCTGTATATGTTAACTGTAAAGTATTTGGGTAAAATATTTAAATAAATTTAGTTTTGTCATTCATTTTTAAAAATAAATTATTAGATTAAATAAAAATATAATTAAAGTATATTTTAAAATATTTTTGGCTAAAATTCTATTTTCTTAATAAATATATATGATGCTTGTATACTGATTTTTGAGTAATAATACATAAGTTACTCTTCATTTTAAACCCATTAATAACATGTCTTATTTTTCTTTATTTCATTCTTTTTATCACATTATAAATTATGTGGTACCTATATTTTTTTATTTTTTTTCTCTCATTCTAGGTATTAAATATCACAATGGGTGTCTATCAAACATTTTTCTATTTTTATTTATCCCTTTAATTTAGCCTTAGAATCGTGGTGTAATGAATTAAAGCAGCTTAATATTATACTCTAGCTTTTCTAAATGATTTTTTTCTTATTCATAATTAAAAGTGAAACTTTCTAGCATAATACTTTCATTCAAAGTTTATGTTGTTACATTTTCCTTTTTAGATAAGGCTTGCTAGTCAAATTAAAAACCTTCTCTACTATGTTTTTGTCTGCTTTGTAATATTTATTTTGGTGTAATTTTGTTGTTGTTGTTGTGTGTACATACGATGTTTATTAGACTCTTTAGCCATGGTGAATGCTCAATAACTAACGTTCAAATATTTTTCTCATTGATCTTTTAACATACTTTTTTTCTTCATATTTGGAGTTGTGGATCGTTTTCTTGTGATAGTTCAACGTGCTTCCGATAGTATGAGTTAAAAGTGTCGACATAATTCTAAAACGAAGGGTAAAGCAAGTTAGATATATTCAGTAGTTACAACCCCTTAATAATTCAATTTTCGTGGTCGTGACTTGCCTGTGGTGGCCACTTGATAAGAAGATAATTAAATAACTCATATTTTAGTATATTTAAGAAAAAATATATTATATCAATTTTAATTTGTATGATGATTGATGAAGAAACAAATAAATTAAAATTAATATGAAATTTTATCTATATAATCTAAATAAAAGAAACTTTCAATCCAAAAGTAGATTTGTGTGTGTGTGTGTGTGTTGGCGACAATAACGACAGTCATATTGGTGACAACGACAATGATCATGATGATTATCATGGTAGTGGTGGTGATTGTGGTAATGATCTTGACATAATTTTTTTTATAAAAGAACTAAATTAAATTTTTAAGATATTTGATTTTCTATTTGATAAGTCTTTTAGAGATTTTATGGTGAAATAAAGTTTTAATTTTTAAAATATTTTAATCTTGATTTTTCATCTTAATCTAACGGTTAAAATTAATTATTCTTATTCTTATATAAAATGGCTAACATTTTCAAGAATGAGCAAGAGGTGACTCGAATTCGATTAGTCCACCAAGTAAGCAAGTCAAGGCGTGGGTTGTACCTAACAAGCTCGACTAACCCATTTTAGCATCTTTAGATTACCCTATTAGGTAAAATACACATATCTTCACACATAATAATGAGAAAACACTACACAATAAAAAAAATGCAACAACTTAAGAAAATAATAAAATATAAAAAAATTTACTTAATGCAATTTGATCTTCATGTCTATGTCCACAACACAAATTTATTTAACATAGTTTGACCCTTCGTGCTTACATCAACAACAAAACTTTTGTTTAACATGATTCGACATCACATACTTACATTCACAATTAGGCATGGCAAAGGACGACTTGGGGTGGATATGACTCTAAAATCTAGAGGTATGCATGGCAGCATCTCTATTATTGGTTCTACTGGTGACTAGCGGTTCTAAAATCTAGGGCTTGTAATAAAGGCGAGAAAGCTAAAGTTGGCTTGGCAATGTTTGTGATGGCATTCAGTGAATTTGGACCATTTGGTTGTATAGAATTTTCTATTAAATTTCGATCATGGGTTTCAACTAATTCCAAATTGGTATTCTCCTCTTTTTTGCATTGGCGGCATCATAATCCTATGTACTCTCTTAAGTCAATGTATTGAAGATTGCTTCATGCACCATAATAACATGTTAATTAAAATATAAAACATTGTTACCTTCAGGAAATTTCATGCTTTTAGTTTGGGTTTTTTTTTTGTATTTTTACAGTGGACTTGACTATAAAACTAAGTTAATTATTTAGGGGGAATTTAATTTCTAATGGTTTGGTAACTTGCACATCATTTGTTTTTCATCCACACAGCATTAATTTGTGTTGAGTAAATGAGACGGTGAGGGTCAGTGAAATTTTCCATAACGTAAATTGAGGGCTAATGACCTAACTGATTGGTTGCTAGTGTATATGTTCTTCTGCGATTTGCAGCTTCCTTTTGTAACTACACATCGTTCATCATGTTTAAATAATTACGCGCACTTTTTTTTCCTTTTAGTTTTCTGTCAGAAAAATTAGAAATTACTTAGCATCATTCAAAAAATTAACATGAGCAAAGCCTAGGTCCTGCATTTTCCTTTTTAATATATCTTCAACTATTTATGCTTACTTAGTAGGAACAAATTAGCTAGGTTCTATTATAAATGCTTTCTTTTGGTAGACCAGCTACATTTGGTCTGGTTATAGAAATTGGATAATTTGGATAAAATTCTAAATTTAACTTTCATAATTTCATCAATTTTATCACTCAAGTTTTTTCCATGATTAAACATAGAAACTGAAAAAACGAAAATTGAATCCAACAAAAAAAAAAAAATGCAACTTCCATTACTATTTCCTACAACAATGCAACACGCATCCTTCGCGCGTACGTAGACCATTTAATACCCGTCCGCGTTTCCATAAAAGTCGTTCAAAAAAATAAATATAAACCAAACAGCGCATTCGCGTACAAAAGAAGTTGAAGTTCAATTCAAAGTGGAAAGTCAAAAAGTCAACATAAATTTTACAAACCTTAAGAACACTGAAACAACAAACCAATTTCCTTCCTTCTTTCTTTCCCTCCTTCACACTCATTTCCAAAACCCAAACAAAACCTTATATATAACCATATTAACCACTTCTTCTGCTTCACACAAACCCAACAACAAAACACAAACCAAATAGTTTCCCACAAGCAACACACATTACTTCATTTTCTTTATTTCTTTTGTTTATACGGTTTTTTCCTTGGAAGAGAATTATTCGAACCTTTAAAACATAAACATGGGAATAAGCACACGTACGCTGGAGATCACAGTTATCTCCTGCGAAAACCTCCACGGCGTAAAGGACGACGCGTACGTGGTTGTTCGGGCGGAGTCCTTAAACTGCTGCACCACCAGAAGGGTCAAAGTCGACGACGGCACCAAAAAACTTCTCTCGTGGAACCAGAAGTTCTTGTTGGACATGCCCATGCATGCAAGGTCCATAACCTTCGAAGTGCAATGTAACAGGTTCAAGGGCTCCCGGCCACTCGGGGTTGCCCGAATCGCCGCCTCCGATTTCCTCGGTGGCGCAGCCCTGCCGGAGAATCGGTTGCAGGTGCTGAGTTACGGGCTGAGGGACTGGGAAGGGAAGAGGAATGGGGTCATTCATTTCTCCGTGAGGGTGGCCGCATCGTCGAAGACGACGGAGGAGGAGTGTTTGAATATGAAGCCCGCCGTGGAACTGGTGGTGGCGAGAAAGGGTTGCGGTGATCGAATCAATGTCGGTGGCAAGAGGTCCAATGAAGTTGCTGTTGGTGTTCCGTTTTGGTGGAACTACCCCAACATTATTTAGAGATTAGTTAATTAATTTACATTATTTATTTATTTATTTTTGTATAACGGTCAAGGAGCCTAAAAGATCAATTTTAATTTCAATTATATATAAAATTTTCATTTTTTTAAAGTTTTTCTTTTCCCTTAAAATATAAGATATGTTTGGTGATAAAAGATGAAGAAAAAGAAATATATCACAAGTTTAAATTCTCCCAATTACATATATCATTATGCATAAAATGCATGCCAATTATATTTCCCTAACTTGCACTTTAGAGTTTCAAGAAAGAAAGAGTATGACGTATGAACAAGAATACATAAACATTTTGTAAGAAAGAAAAGAAAAAAAGAGAATCCTTAACGAACACTTGTTGGAAGAGTTGTTTGTAGAGCCATTAAGAAAGCGCGTGAACGGTGAGACCGAGACCGATTAAAACTATGACCATTTGACCGGGTTTATGTTTTAGACACGTTCATAAGTACGGATATTTGTTTGACTTGTTAAACAAGGGTTCAACGAGACGAGATGTTTGGCTTCTCCTTTACATTTTCTCAAAAGCTAATGAGGTGGTGGGAATGAATTTCCTTTTATCGCGGTACACTTTTAATATCAATCACTTCTCAAAGCAAACCAAATGTGGATAATCTCTCATATTCAAACCAACTTAGACTCAACCAAAGAGGTCAAATTTAGTTTATAGAATAAAATATATGAATTATTTTCAATTCTTACAAGATTAAAAGAAAAACTAATTTGTCTTTAGTTTCTAACATGGATTTCTAGCTACTTCAAGTTTAGGCCTTAGAAGTCATAGATAGATCTAACTCAATTTCATAATTTCAGTTATTACCAAATCTTTTATTATTGTTATTATTTTGAGGCATGTCCAGTACCTTAGATATGGGCTTTCATATCATATTACTATTATTTATTTGAGGATTTGAATCCTTAACTCTCATAAGTTTATCTTACACCCTCATTTCCTTTTAGAAAATATTAAACTATTCTTCTCCAACCCTAACACCTTCCTTTTTGTGTGAACTATTTCTGAGACGACATCTCATTCACCCACGATGACAACTTTTTCTTCCATGACTTCACCTTCTTCACGACAGTCTTGCGACCTCCTCCTCACGAGTCACGATGCTGCTAAGCATTCTCCCCCCTCCTACTTCCTTTGCGCGTCCCATTGAAGATAAGAATGTGATCCAAAACATGGTGTTTTGTCTTCTGGAACAAAAATTTTAGAATGTTTTTATTTTTATTTTCAACCATTATTCAGAAGATATTATTCCTGAAGCTATATAGTAGTCTTATGGAATGGTCATTTTGGAACATAGATTGAGTTCCAAAATAAACAAAATATGTTTTTTTTTTAT
Organism: Glycine soja; assembly: GCF_004193775.1. Taxonomy (NCBI): domain Eukaryota; kingdom Viridiplantae; phylum Streptophyta; class Magnoliopsida; order Fabales; family Fabaceae; genus Glycine; species Glycine soja. The sequence goes on from NC_041004.1 coordinate 1,561,508, forward strand.
TTTCAACCATTATTTTTTACTGTTATGAAACATGCATTCTGTAAGTTATTTTTTACTCTTGTGGAACACCTATTTCATAAAACAAAGGTTAATAAAAACAAAGGATAAAACACAAGTGTATGGAACAAAAGTTTTTTTGTGCAGCCAAAAGAAATCAATGGCAGAAAAATGGATACGAAGAGAAAGAAACGAAAGTTTGTGAGACGGACACAAATGAAGACCTAATGGCAGAGTAAACATAAAAAGAATGAGCTCAAGTGGGACTCCCTCGTGGAGTTCAATGCTAAGGAAGAGAAAAGGTATAATATGAAAATGGTAGTTTGGGGTTTTTAAAAATTAAGGAGGTGCATGATTCAATAAAGGAGGTGCAGAATTTAAATCCTCATTATTTGTTGTATACATAAAATAAAGGCTTAGATATATTCGAAATCTCTTAAATATACCTGAATTTTGCAACTAATCCCTAAAAATTTTTACTTCTCGTTGGGTTCCTAAAACTTCAAAAGTTTTGTGTGAGATCCCTGTCGTTAGTATCTGTCCAATACGTGATGATGTGTCTGTTAGTTGGACACGCTAGCAATACATGTGCGGAGCCATGTCAGAGGTATCTTTGACATAGCGTGCCACATGGATTTTTTTATTTTTATATTTAACTTAATTTAATAAACTATTTTATTTTTAAAAAATAAAGTTAAAGTGACCTAAAACGCAAACAATGGGTGTCATTTTGAAAATTGTTGAGAGAGATCGCAACACTGCGCCTCCTCATTTCTTTGTTGATGTAATTCCGCTTCTGAGAGAGACCTAAAACACGTCTAGGGTTTTCGTTCGATTGCAAGTGTGGGGGAATCAATTGTTGTCGTGGAAGGGTGGGCTTCCTGATGAATGGGAGTAGACGGCAAGAGCTTTCTGCTTTGGATATTCACGATATAGTTGACACATTTTGTAGGATTCTTGGTTGAAGGGAGTTTAAAGACAACGCGGTTTGGTGAAAGTGCGATTGAAGACAACGGTGTGGTCCTAGAAAAGGGTGCTCCATTTATGTAAGCATTTGTTATTCTTTAATGCTTTTTGATGTAGCTTTAGGGGTTTTCCTTTGCCTTTCACCATGTGGGGTTGCACATGGTGGAACTGTTAAGTGGATTAAAAAATCATTTTTTAATTTTTAAATTTATTTTTTGGACTGTTTGTTAGAGATGGTATTTTCTATTGAGGTGCATCACGGGAACGTGTGGTCCATCCTATTTGGGATTATGTTGGTGGAGATGTCATGTTGTTGGCTGACATAGATGTTGACAAATGATCGTATTTTGAGTTTATGGGGATTTTGAAGGAAGATGCGGAAGTGAAAGACTGTGAGGATGTGTTTTGTTGTGGTGGAAGAGGGTTGATAATGAGACCAAACATTTTTCCTTGGATAGCCATGTTGTGGACCAATAAGAGGTCTTGATGGGTGTCATTTAAAGGGTAAGTATGGGTTCAAATATTGATTGCAGTTAGGAGAGATCCCAATGATCAATATCTTCCACTAACATTTGTTGTGGTTGAGAATGAAATAAAAGATTCGTGGAAGTGGTTTTTGGAGTTGCTAGTGCAAGACATTGGAGAAATTGATGTCAACAAATGGATTTTCATTAGTGATTAGCAAAAGGTATGTTTTATGTAAAGTCTCTGTAACTCTTTATACTTTTTTGTTATGTCCCTGTCACTCTCAATAATTATGTGTTAGGTATCTGTCACAGTTAATATGTGTTTATTGCATTTGTTTAAGGGATTGGTGCAGACTTTAAGATCAATGGAAGCAGGTGATGAACACCATCAGACCCAATCGACGAAGCTTCAACTAATGCCATCCATGATGAACACGAACACCATGAACTCTATTCGACCCTCTCAAACCACCACGAGCCACCACCAACTCGGATCTGTTCTCATCAACAACCTAGCTTCTATTATTCTCCTCGTCCTTGTCTCAGATCAACAACCTTAAAAAAATCAAACAATCCAAAATGACAATGTTTACAAAATTTCCTTTTTAAAATGTTTTTTTAAATAGCGTTTGGATGATGTCATCAAATGACGTGTATCACCCTTTGACGTGGTTCCGCACGTGCATCGCTGAGCTGTCCAATTAACGGACACCTCATTATGTTTTGAACGAAAATTAACGGTAAGAATCTCCTACAAAACTTTTGAAATTTCAGGGATCCAACGAAAAGTAAAAAAAGTTCATGGATCAATTGTAAAATTCGAATATATTTCAAGAATCTTGAACATATTTAAGCCTAAAATAAACCCTTGACTAAATGAGGGACTATGTCTCTCAATCAGTTTAGTGTGTCTTTAGATTGCTTAGTTTACGTAAGTGGTATATTTTTTCACTCATACCTATATTTAACAATTGTTATAATTAATAATAATTCATCATAAGTAATAAATTATTAATTATACTTTAATTTAATATAATAATATTTTATTTGTGTTCAATAAATATGAAACATTTTTTAAGAATTAATTCGTGCAACTCTTTCCAAGCATTATTTTTTTATTATGGATTTCATTTGATGCAACGATATAAATTTATTATGCTAGTCATATTCCATTATTGTTGTTTAATTACGTGATCAAATAAATTTAATTATAACAATTACTTAAAAAATTGTATATACTGACAGTGTATTTTAGGTTTAAACTTGTCATTGTAAACGTGTGGAACTGCAACATATCTGCAAGCAGAGCTTCTTGCCATATTTTATGGTTTGGAATTAGTTGGAGAAAGGTTAAACAAATTAAGTTAATTTTTTGTGAATCTGATTCTCAAATGGCCATTAATTTTACCTCTTTTTGCATCCGTATGCTTCTATCATTCGCAGGATAACCATTCCAATCTTGTTTTTCAACACACATATCGTTAAGGCAACATGTGTGTGGATCGGACTCTCTTGCCCTACAGTGACTTTCATACTTTGAACTTTGATGGCTTGTCCTTCCTTCATTTCTTTCTCAGTTTGTTTTAGCTGATTTATCAGGTGTTACTTACCTCAGACTCAGAGTTTAGTTATTTACTTAGTCATCGTTTATTGTCTCATGTAATTAGAACTTATCATATTGTGAAGAAGAAAAAATCATTAGTGTTTCTGTTTACTCTTGTTGCTCCATTCCCAGATTTTACAATTAATTTTATTTATAAAGGAAAATATTTCGGATAAAAAAATAAAAGTGATAATAGATATATTAAAAGAGAAAATTACACTAATCTCTACTGAAATCTTTTCAAATTAAATGACACTCATACTTTCTCTAGTTCTTCTTTAAAAAAAAATACCCACCTTCCCTAAATAGCATAAAAGAAGAGGAGTGTATGTGCCATTTTTATTAAATAAAAAACATGTGTGTAACTTTACTAAATTAATACATGAAGAAGTAAATATTTGCTTGAAAACTAGAAAAAAAAATGTTTTTGTTATTTGAGAAGACATTCTAGGCAAGTGTAGTTTCCGGTTTTCCCATGTTAAAATGACACCTCTCAGTCTCTCACTCCCATGTCATAAAAAAATGCAAGAAGGGTAGATAAAAGATAAAATAAATTGAGTCAGAGAAATGGGTCAACAAGCACCAGTGGTCTAGTGGTAGAATAGTACCCTGCCACGGTACAGACCCGGGTTCGATTCCCGGCTGGTGCAATTTTAAGGAACTGTGATGATTATTGCAAGTGGTTGATGGGTCAATCACTCTCATCTCATCTAAGTAGATGAAATCTGCATCTGAGTTCCCTTTAATTTTTTCTGTTTTGTATATTTCCTTTGTCTTTTTACTCTTTTTGTTAATATTTCGAGTTCTATAAATTTTGTTTATGTCAATTTGTTGTTCCAGGGAGCTGTGATGAAAAAAATGTCTGATTGATGAGTTAATCAGTAGTCAATCATCTTACACAGGTGAATCATCATTTTATGTGCTCTCTTCTTTCTTTTTTTCTGCTTGCATTTTACTCAGTTATTACTTGAGATTTTCTATGAAAATTCATATTTTAACAGGCCAATGATTTCTTCAATTGCTTAGCAGATATAGTTATTGTAATAATGACACAGAGCACATACTGCAAAGCCATGCATACATTATTGCCCTTAATTCTGGTTGTTGTAATTAAGTTCAAGCACGGGAGCAAATGATTGGAATTGAATTACTACTCGTTTGGATACGATAAAATTAAAGCCTAAGTAAAAATTAGTGGCACAAGTGTTTGGTTTAGAGGGGAAAGAAAGTAAAAAGAAAAAAAAAATGCAAAAAATGAAATAATTTTAGGTTGTTTGATAAGTGAGAAAAAGAATAGATAAGAGAGTGTTACAATTTTTGGTTTCTCATATTTAATTTTTTAGGAAGTAATATGTGTGTGTAAAATGACACTTTTTTTTCTTTTGGTAGAGATCATAGCTCTTTTAATAGAGATTATAGTTATTGGAAAACAATCTTATTCATACTAAGTAAAACTACAATAGGCGAAAAAAAAACTCCAAAAATATTTAAACACAATGTTAAGAGTAGCTACATCTTTTCAACAAAGTTAAAATGCACTACTAAGCAGTTAAATACACATTAACATTTAATCAACAAGCCCATTTTCTGCAATCTCTTTTCCAATTTAAATGATATCCAAAACATATGCACTCAAGCTCCAAATCAAGGAAAAATATCTTCAACTTATTTTCAAGCATATATACACACACAGAGAGATAGAGAGAAAGACTAATTTTAATCCATAGTTTAAATATAAAAAAAATATAACTAGTTAAATTGTACACTTGTCAATTTAAAATTCAATTAAACTACCTTTAGATAAGTTGATAAAATAGTTCCAGGCACACCTTAAAGGAGAGGAGATTCTATGCTAATAAGGAATCTTGCTAGTTATTCCTTATCACTAGGGATGCTTATGATTTAATAAAAAAATGTGTTGCCCATAGAATTGAAAGGATACACATTAAACACAACCACTAAAAAAATATTAACAAATCTACAAATAGTGTTAGCCGTGAGGAAAGAAACTGTGATGGTGGGTCCAGCACCCTCCTGATTCCATTGGATGAAACACAAGTGTATATTTTGAGGCTCCATTCATTTTTGTGTCTCTTACTACATGTTCCACATTTAGAAGTTACTATTCTGATTTAAAATATAAGGAAAAAATAATCATTTTTAAGCGTTAATTTTTAATATAAGTAAATCTTAACGAATTTTATTTCATATCCAATTACTCTTTATTCTTATAGCAAATTATAATAAAAGACAACTTAGAAATATTACTTGGTTCGAAAATTAGTGTTATTTCAAGTTATTTTATGCAAACTTAAAAAAATTAATAAATTAATCAAAGAAAATATTAATTTTACAGAATTAACCTTAGTATTACGCTAAAAATAAGTAACACTTATTAAAAGTATTAGTGAAAAAAAAATTAATATTACATAAAAAAATTAACATAACACTTATTTTGAGATAATTTTTTTAAAATACAACACTTATTTTAAAATAAATAAAATATCTATGATTAAGATTGATACAATTAAATGTTAACCAACCTTTGTAGTTAACGTGAAACAATTTTTTTTTCTTATATTTAAATTGAAAGGCATAATAAATCTTATCACTTGACACTAAAATTATTGGACAAAGAATAGTGTCAAATATCTTTCTCATTAGACTACAAAAATTGTTTTCATTTCATTAAATTCAATGAAAACATACCAATATGAATTGATGCAATTATGTGAATTTTATTTTTCCTTTAAATGTGACGACCTTAGTGATTCATAATATGTAAGTATTTGCTGAACTTTAAGATCTTCTTAACTCTAATGAGTCCTCAAACCTAACTTACCTAAAAAATTTCTTCAAAAAATAAACAGCAAAGATAGATATGAACAATTAAACTTATTACTTGGCATTAACCACTGAACAACATCTAAGAGGCTTTTATCGTCGAGTTATGAGCCAGTGCGATTAATGAATGAGCCTTAAATATCAGCATCATTTATCTTGGGCTCGTGTACATCAGGTAAAGTTGGTTTCGTTGTTAAATTGCCAGTTGTCCATGCACAATATTGCATATACCATTCAAATAGTTTCATGCTATTTTAAATAACAGTAATTTTAGTTATTTTGCATTATATGCCAAATCTGGGTGCAGTTTGCAATAAAGAAATGTAAGACTTATTTTTTCCATCCAAAATAAAGAAAAATATAGAATAAAGTGTTGTGAAGAAGCGAAGCCTATTCAATTGAGGATTCCACTTGGTCCACTTCAAGGAATAAAGTAATAATTAATAAACGAACTTGAACTATATGAAAACATGCTTACAAGATTGTTAGAACTTAGAACTCATTATCTTTCACAACTGAGGCACCAAATTTATAAACTACTTCAAAAAAAAAAAGGCTTGCAACCCTGTATCACCAGGTAGTACCACTTTATCCATTCGAGTCACCTGCAGATCTTTACAAGTTACTTGATAGAACTTTCCAAGGTGTTGAGGTTTCTCACTTTGTATAGTCACAGTTGTGACTTGTGCAGAGAAGAGGCTGAAGAACAGAACAGAACAGGCAGGTCAGGGGCGATGACCGAGAGGGTGTCCAATAATTCAAAACCCATTTACAATGCCCTAGAGATGTTTCAACTTTGGAATTGATTCAACTCCTTGCATACTCAGGAATGAGGCGTTGCCGCAACTCTTCAGGTGCATTCGCCAGTTCTGCATTGTTTTCTTGCATGAGTAACATGCCCGATGGCGAGAAAATGTATCATTTTTAACCAAAATGCAACCTCAAATCATCTTTACCTTGAGATGTGAAGTTGAACAAAGGAGGTAGTGGTCGGCCGTTCGGCAAGCATGCATTTGGGTCCCGCAGATCGTCAAAGAAGGGATGAGCACATGCAGCCAACTGTAAAAAAGAAACAATTAGGACCAGTGGACAACAGATTATCGACCGTGTTGAAAATTCTCCCAACTACCTACCTTCGGTAGGTAATGAATAATTTTAAAACATAAATAACTATCACATTTAAGAATGGTTCATCTTTCTTCTTTGGTAAGTATGTGCATATAAAAATTGTAGTTTGATCAAATATGTATTATGTAATCTAGATATAATAGGTAACATTTTCAAAAATCAACTTACAGCAGTGCAACGTAGATTTGGTGAATATTGAAGCAGCCTTGATACAAGATCCACGGCTTCAGGTGGCATTCTCTTGTGAAAAACCTGGAAGCCAGTTTTCAGTCAGGTCTGAATGGAAGTATTTATCATTTATGGATTATATTACATATAATACTTTAGCAGGTAGCAGCAGAGGAAAGAACTGCTAACCTTGTGCCATGGGTGAGCTTTGATCTGAGGAAACTTAAATTCATTGTAGTTTGGATTCATGCACCTTATTTCTTCTCTGGTGGGTGTTCCCAAAATCTATAGAAGTACATAATGAAAGCTCAGATTGAAGAAATAAGCAGACCGAACACAACTTTGGAAAGTATGATCATAAAGTAAAACAAGGGGACAGTATACTGAAGAACACATGAAAATGTACCTTAATGATCTCTACTAACTGATCAATCCCACTCTCTCCAGGAAACAATGGCTGCACAAATAATGCAACATAGATTACTATCAATCTAAACAACCCAGTAAATAGGAACAAGGAAGATGTCTTAAAAGAAAGGAATCATTTCAAATTCATTCCAATTCAAATGTTTAAAGGAAGTTGTCTAGAGCAACTAACAGCAAGTCATTAGTCATAGCACTTATACAATAAATCTTTTGTGTTACTTCATGCTACAAGTCTCCAAGGTCAATCTCCAACATCTCAAACCCAGAGTGTAATAGTAATATGCAAGACTGGACAGCAGTGGTGCTTAATGACTAAAGTAAAATGAGACAAATTTGGTATAAATATACCAAAACTAAGCAGCATGCTAAATTTAAAATATCAGCAAAATAAATGCAGTAGCAATGCAGAATTATCTTGCATACACAAACTTAATGGAAAATTTGAATTTGACAATTGATATAAAAACTCCTCAACATGAGAAAGACAGATAACAACAACAACAAAAAAAAAAGGCCATTTCCACCTAAGTTACATGGATCAAACACCATTGTATTGTGTCATGGACCAAATCCTCATAAAGTGAGAGAGAGGGAAGGAGAGAAGAAAAAGAAACAGCATAATGTCTTTGCATATGCTCACCTGTCCTAGGAGAAGCTCAGCTAAAACACAACCAACAGACCACATATCAATAGCAGTTGTGTATTCAGTTGCCCCAAATATAAGTTCTGGAGCTCTATAATATCGAGAGCAAATGTACGATATGTTGGGTTCACCGGGAACCTGAAAATGCAATAAGATCATAAACCCAGGAGCATACAATCAAAATATCTTCAAAAGTTCAAATTCAGATGGTAAAGGAACTCACCAACACCTTTGCACTCCCAAAATCACATATCTTTAACTGATGTGTCTGCGTATTTACCTATCATATGCATCACAAATCAGATCCATCCACTTTCATAGTATAGAGAAAAGTTCTAAGCAGTGTACAGTTACAAGTTACTAATGTCCATTTTTCTTAGACAAAGATCAAATAAACTTTTCCCCATGTGACATGAATCACATCTCATCACATATACAAGTATGTAACACTGTTAGCAGCCTCTTGCTTTCCTTCTAAAAAATACATTGTCTACATCTCAAAATTGTTAACACCCCCCCTCCCAAAAAAAAAAAAAAAGATTTTAATGAAGTTGAGCAATGCACAGATTGTTCTGATCAATTGCAACATTCAAAGGAAAGTCTTCAGTGATTGCATGTAACATAAAACATCCAGGCTGAACTGCTGAAAAGAATCTTACCAATAGGTTCTGGGGTTTGATGTCACGATGACAAACACCAATCACTTGATGTAAATAATTTAACGCACGACATATCTACAAAATAGGCATAACATGACCAATCAATATAAATACAAAAATAAAATGCACAAAGCAATTAACAAAATAAATCCTGCAGAAAACTGAGTAGAATAAACTGTTATCAACTCAAAATTGACTTACCTGGTAGGTATACAGTTGCACATAAATGATAGGCATGTGTTGGTGCATCCTAACATAGTGTTTTGAAACTTTGTAGACAGTTTCAGGTACATACTCCAAAACCAGGTTAAGGTACAACTCATCTTTATCGGTAGTTGAAAAGAAGTAGTGCTTTAGTTTGACAACATTAGAATTGTCAACTGTGCGCATAACCTGGAGTTCCCTATTCTTATATCTCCTGTCTTGCAACACCTTCTTTATGGCAACAGATTCCCCAGTTTCAAGGCACTTAGCCTGAAACAAATAAAGAATATTGCAATAAGCAAAAAAGTAATTGACAAGCCCAAAAGCAAAGGACAACTACATTTATAAAAATACTGCAAATATAAATACCTGAAAAACAATACCAAAAGAACCAGTACCAACCACACGTTCAGCCATGTAAGAGATTGTCTGAGACCAACAAAATTTAACTATATAAGTTATTAAAGTTCAATATTACATAACAAACCACAGTTAAGGTTTATAACCTAACATGCACTTGTGCAAATAAAGTGCACAAAATGTTGAGTTAAGGAACCAATGGAGATTCAACAATAATAAAGTAATCACCTGCTTTGGTTGTCCATCTCGACCGCCAATGGCAGTTGTAATTATTTGACCTGTTTCTGTTCCATTACCACTCACTACAGTTGCTTCTATATCCTGCATGCAGCAATTTTAGTAAAATCAATAATTGATTGGATTTAATAAGAGGAAACTGCATATGTATGTGCTTATAATGTAATGAGAGGGAGCCACATATGTATGTACTTGTAATGAGTGAATAAGAAATCTAGAAATGATTACACATTTGTAGAGTAGCACAGCAATGACCAAAATAGGCACTGAACCTAGGAAAGTAAGGAAAGACGATTGGCGTTAAATACCTTTTCACTGTTGTTTTTGCTTTTCTCATCTCTAATTTTCATTTCATTTAATTCTTTAGGAAGCTCTTCAAAACCCGACTTCTCGGTTCTAGCTACTGTAGATACATCAGATGTGCCTACATTGGAAGTTTCTTTTGAGGTGTCTATAAGCTGTTCCTGATCTGTGCAGATTGTCTCAGTGGTATTTGTTTTCTCATCAGCCTTCACTTCAGTTTCTGGTTCAAACTTGGCTCTTTTTGAGTTATTATCCCCTCCCTGAAAAGAAACAGCCTGAAGTTCACTTAAAATATTCCAGACATGTATTATTCCAAGAGTGTTAGTGGAGAAAGAGAAAAAAAAAATAAACCATATTCCACATAAATTTCATTACTTAAAAGTCAGGTTAACTACATTTCTTTTGTCTTAACCCTCTAGTTCATCAGGGGAAAGGGGTCATGACTAATTCGGAGTTCACCTGGAAGGTAAGTAAAGCCTGGTCAAGAATTATTTCTGCCTAGAATCAATCTCATGTAATACCCGAATGATTCAACCTTAATTTCAGCACATTAACCACTTGTGTCCAATCACTTAGTTAGGTTAATTACATTTAGGTTTCATAATAATTAAATACAAAACTTAATTACAAAAACCAATTAAGTAAACAAACAACTAGGTACACATCCCAAATTCCCAATTCACTCCTTCAAGGTGGAACACCATCAAGCAATGCAACCAAACTTTAAGTTCAATTTGTCACTTAATCTAAGCAATGCATTTTAAAATGTAAGCAAAGCTTCCATTTAAATAGGCACACACAATTATCTCAGATGTTACATAGAAAAACAGCAAATGAGAATATATCTCACATGTAGACTATATAAATGATAAGATCATAAAACTCGTTAATCACATCACCTAAATCTTCCAAAAAAAAAAAATCCACAATCACCAGTACTCAATAAATGATACATGTAAGATAATAAAATCACATAAGAACCAAATTATAAAAATAAAAATAAAATAACAATAGTCAAAACCCCAGAAAATATTTTTTTAAAAAAAATAGAGGAAAAAAACTGACAAGCAGCATCCTCAATAGTTCCAAACAAATCCCAGAAACCTAAAACAATTAATTAGCTCATTTCTTCCCCAACTTACCTTCTTCCATTTTTCCAGCAAAAATAGTTAACCCAACAAAATAATAATAATCAAAACAAAAAAAAAAACAACTTTTTGAGCTAAAAAAAGAAACATCTCTTACAGGATCTGAAGAAATGGAAGTCCTCCCAGAAGCAATGCTCTTCAACCTTCGCATCATATTCATGGTTGCTGATTCCACTCACGACCCAACAACCCAAACCCTAAATCCCTCAAACCCCACTTGAAAAAATCGAGACTTTTTCCAGATACAAGCGAGAGAAACCCAACTTTCTCTCCCCACACACCCCACTTCAAAGTAAACAACAAATAAAGAACCAAACACAACACAATCTTATTAAAATAAAATAAAAACCCTCTCTCTCTCTCTAGATTCTCTCTCTCTTACTGAAAGACAGAGCTTCCCAGTTGGTCTCTTTAGTTTATGTTGATGAAAATGAAAATGAAAAATTTTTCTAAATTTTTTGTGGTCAAACCCAATCATTCCACCTTCAAAATGTGTACCTCAGTCAAAGTTGCAATTGTGGCCATTGGTTTGTATTGATGAAAGATCAACGGTTCTGATCTTCTGATTCGAGATAAAGTAAAGGTTGGGTTTGGTGGCTTGTGGGTATGGAAATGCCCTTAACTTTGTTGCCTATTTACGAAAATGGGATCACAGGTTCGAACTTAAACGGAATATCCTATAGCTGTTAATTGAGTTCTAAATAAAATAAATAATATTATAAAATTCTTGTATTTATCTTTATTTTTATGAATAATTTTTTTAGAATGAGGTATGTTTTATAATGGCAATAATGTAGAAAAGGAAACAACATTTTTGGCTATATCCAGAAAGGGTAAAAAAAGAGATAAAAGGAAAATACTTCATAGCAAAACTCCAATGTAATGTAATAATTTAACGAGTAAAAAAATTATAGTGACAATCGTAAATTTTTTGTCAATTGTGAAATTTCTTTCTTTCTATAAGTTTCTTTTATCTATCTACTATATACTCCTAGCATTTTTCTTTGCTCTAATGATATTAACAAATAACAAATATTATTAACACACTTCTTTAAATATAGTTTTTTTAATTAATTAAAATTCATTAAAAAATAAAATCAGAAAAAAAATCATTAAATGTATATAATACTATTTTTTACTTTATAAACATTAGATTAAACAATTTTAATTAATTATATAGAATATTAATTTATATCAAGTAATAAATAAATGAATTATAGCCCATTAATGAGTGTATGATGTCAAACATTTATTAATGACACAATTAAAAATCACTATCATTCCCCAACACATAATAATAAATATGCATTTAAAATTCAATTTCTATCAAATGACTCAATGGTTAATTAATGCTTATGAGGTTTGTTAGTATACACATATTTGTTTTTTTTAGCATAAATGTATTAACAAATTGTAATTAGATATTATTTTAAAATACATCAATGATATAATTTGTTAACGTGTTTATGCTAAAAAAATAAATGTGTATATGTTATAAAATTTATATATAATATTGTTTTTTCTTTTATAAATGTTAAGCTAAAATAATTTCAATTGATTGTATAAAAAAATACTCTCTTTGCTCCATAACTTTAATCGTTTTAATCCCTTTATTTAAACAACTGTTGTTTTATAATTTATATTTTTTTCAAATATACTCTTATACAATTTTAGTCACTACTAGTGATGCAAACACCAAATACCATGTTATTAAATGAAAATATTTTAGCCCAAATATAGCAATATTTTACTTCCCTTAAATCTTACTGTCAGAAGAAATATGTCTTAATCTATGCATTAACCTTAAACAACTAAAAAAATAGGAAGAAAGAGGTATAATTTTATATCATATAATAAATGAAATCATTAAAACCAATTAATGAATGCACCGAAGTTATATATCCATTGACAACACTATTAAGATTCATTATCATTCCCCATGTATAAATTTCACTAACTAATATAATTTATTAAATGTCTAAATATTTGTCCTATCATTAACTGTGCATTTAAAATGTAACATTTATTGGGTTAATAATCGGGATCAATTAATAAATATTTTCATCATTCATTAATAAGTAAAGAAGTCCATGATTTTAAACCCTTTATTTACTAATAACACCATTCAAAGTTTTAAATCTATAGTAAATAAATACATGAAAACCAATTAATGAATGCATGAAGTTAATATTCCCTTCAAACCTAAATACAAGTAAAATTATCCAACTTTTTTTCTAATTGAGAAAATTAGTTAATATAATTTAATTTTACAGCTTGTAAAAGTTAAGGTTGAATCGTTCAGGTATTATTCAAATTTGATCTTTAACAAAAAAAAAATAATTTAACTTTACTTACCTTTGAGCTAAACTCTGAACTAATATAGGTCATTTTCGTTTGATGAATCGGATAATTAAGATTAAAAAATTTCACTACTTGCATTTAAAAAATATTTTTTTCTAAAGTGTCAATCATTGAAATTTAATATCAAAATATAAAAAAAATATTGTAAATAGAATCTCAATTAACTAGAGGATAGTTTTGAAATAGTGTCATTAAATATGGTGAAAGTAGTTAAAATTTATTTATATTTGAGTCTATTTTTGTGTTGCTTATATTTAGGTTCAAAGAACTTATTCATTAATAACAATATTAAAACTCATTATTTTCCCTCAATAATAAAATTCACTAACTATTTAATTAATTAGATTTATTAAAATTATTATTAATTAAAATATGAAATTCATTGTATTGTTAATGGTGCACAATTAATAAATATTCACATTAATCATTAATAAATAAACAATTGTATGATTTTAAACCCATTATTCATCTGATACAAAAAAAAAAAATCATTATTCATTACTTCCTATGATTGTTGTTTAAGGTTTTTCACACATTATGAAATGCAAGTATATAGTGTTTATTAGGGAACAATTATACTAAAATATCCTTATTTTTTTAATTTTAATAAATGTGTTATTAAGTCTTTTAAGAAAATAATATTTATCAGAGGACAAGGGTGGAATAAATGCCTGAATATCTCATTGAAAGTTGAGAATATAAGTCAATTTGAAATCATAGGCTAAAACTACAAATATTTTTGGACAAAGAGAGTAAAAATACCATTTAAAATCCATTAAGACCAATAATAAATGTTAATTTAAAATTCACTTTCTATTAAATGTCTCACTAAGTAATACTTTATCCGTCTCAAAAATAAATATCATCATACACTTATTTTGAGATAATTTTTTTAAATATAACATCTATTTTGGGGTGGGGAGTATGGTTTTTTAAATAAGTAAAAAAAATTAAAGAAATTGTCTAAATGATCTTATTTTGGATGAGGGAAAGTGCACTAATTTTTTCTTCTTTATATGAAGATACCAAGGGAAATAGCTTAATAACCTCTTAAAAGATAAATAGTTTAATAATAAATATATAGAAAATTAAGGAAACTGTATTTTCGTGAAAAATAAGTAAAAAGTTGGGAAGGAGATTAAAAGAAATTATCTAAGGGAAAATTGAAAACTTGAAAACAATCAATTAGCTAAATTACTCATTCTTGTATTTTCTTTTTATTAAATCTTGTAATTTTATTTTATAGAAATAAAAGTTGCATACATGTGACAAAAGTAAGTTTTAAGTAGTATTTAAGGATGGACAAAATATTTAAATTGCCCCATAATATGTGTGTGTGATCAAAGCAATATTTGGAAGAAAAAAATAATTTTGAATTAATACATATTTTGGATGAGGGAAAATGCACTAATTTTTCCTTCTTTATATGAAAGATATATGAAGATACCAAGGGAAATAGCTTAATAACCTCTTAAAAGATAAATAGTTTAATAATAAATATATAGAAAATTAAGGAAGCTGTGTTTTTGTGAAAAATAAGCAAAAAGTTGGGAAGGAGATTAAAAGAAATTATCTAAGGGAAAATTGAAAACTCCAAAACAATCAATTAGCTAAATTACTCATTCTTGTATTTTCTTTTTGTTAAGTCTTGTAATTTTATTTTATAGAAATAAAAGTTGCATATATGTGACAAAAGTAAGTTTTAAGTAGTATTTAAGGATGGACAAAATTTTTAAATTGCCCAATAATATGTGTGTGATCAAAGCAATATTTGGAAAAATATAATTTTGAATTAATACATTTTATTATTTATTAATGAAGAAAAGAAAAAAAAAACAAAATTACAAGCGTACAAAAATTATGCTCATGGCATCAGTAATTACATAAGACAAAATTTCATGAGGCCAAAGTTCTAACATGACCAATGACACATTAGTGGAAGCTCCCGTTTTCTCAAGAATTTCAGCGCAAGCATTTGCTTCTTGCAAAGTGTAAATGATACGAATCTTTCATTGGAGAACGAAGAATGACTTAATAAATGCAATTATCGTCACAAGCAGATGAAACGAATATGACTCTTGCTCAATCAGGTGGATAACATTTAAATAGTCTCTATCTTTATGATAACATGTCTAAACCCATTATTCCATGGATGATGTATCCTATTGAGGATAACAAGGAGCTCAACATGCATGTTTGTAGTGGAACCACAGTGATCATAGAACCCAAAGAGTCAAAGTCCCTGAGAGTCCAGCATTATCGCATTATACCTCCAAAACCCAATGGCCTCGAATTACACAAAGAACTTTTATCGGTGCTCGAGTCTCGCAGTGAAAGATCTCTTGAAGTGAGTCTGAGTTAGGTGACATTGGCTCGTGATCTGGTTCATAATCTAAATCAATTTGCATTTATTACTTGCCCGGGAAACAATGGTGGTTACAAGCTTTCCAAATAATATTTTTTTTATTTTAATAATAAAAATTGTTTTTAAAATAAATATTTAAATTATTCCTAAGTATTTATTATTGTCAATGTAATTATTGAAAAGACAAAGTATGCTACAAGAAAATTAAAATAAAACTAAAAATTATAATTTAGAAGCAAGTGACAAGATAAAAAATCAGAGAAAACACTAGAATGTGAGAATGAAAAGTTCCTTGTATAATTTGTAAAAAATACTATACCATATTTATAAATACAAGTTGTAACTAACACAAGGTTTATTAGTATTAATATGAAATAAAATAGTCATCATATATCATGAATATGAACAACCACCAATTAAATATTCATGACACTCCCTTTTGGATATCTTTAATTTTAGAATGTATCTCATCAAAATCTTATTAAAAAAATTGTGGGATAAAAAAATACATCATTCTTTGATATATTTTCATATACCACCTCATTAAAAACATTTTCATGAAAACATAATGAGACAAAATTACAACCAAGGGAAAAATGTGCAAAACATATTTATTTTTCGTCCTCATGCAAACAAAACCTTTAACACAATGAATTTTATAACACTCCTAGTTACTATTAAGGATTTTCTTATCATTTTAAAAAATTGCATAATAAATTAATATTTAATTATTAAAAACAACCTTTCTAGAAACAAATAAATTTCTTTTTTAAATTCTATTACATTGAAACACCAAAAGTCAATCATCATTTCTCATTAGTACTTATTTAAAATCATCCATTTAATAAATATCAATCATTGTGAAAATAACCCATTATACAAATGTTGCATTCATGACAAACCTTTAAAATAGAAATCATATTTCATTTACACAAGACAATAATACATCATTAAGAAATTATTTTATAACAACATCAATACACATTTATAACCTTTAATTTCAATATATTACAATTGAGTCAACTTGATGAAATAATTACACCACAATATTAATCCTTAGTCTACCCATATTTTTATAAGAAAAGAAGAGGATTTAGAGCATTGACTTAATTAAAAATATAACCCAAAATACCCAATTAGACATCCTGATTTGTGGATCAATTTTTTAGCATCAGCAAACTGGGAAACCAATTTAGGGCTCTATGAAATTGGAGAAAATAAAAGGATAAGGCATAATTAGAGAAGAATATGGAAAGAACAACGCCACAATCTTGGGAGATTGATAAGTTGATAATGATTCGTCATAAAGAATAAAATTCTTTGATAAAAACCTAAGGTTTCACACAAGAACCAGGAAAGACACACTCTCCTAACGGTGTCTAATTTGAAATTTCATAAAAACTTGCCAGCAAAGCGTTTAAGGAGTCTATTTATACTCCTACTAATAATCCTAAATTAGGCCCAAGGCCCAATAACTAATCTACTAATTAGAATACTTAAAATAATAATAATAAAATATCATCTCATTACAAGTCCAAAAATACCAAAAATATAATTAAAAATGAAAACAAATATTATTCTAAAAGTTGACTAAAATAAATAATCTTCACTGCTTCTTCTTCTCTTTCCTTCATGACATAATTTAGTCTCTCACTAAGCTCTTCTTGAAATCTCTTATACCTTGCTCAAGTAATTGGTCCATCCATGTTGAGCCTACCTAAGCTAAACTCTTCCTCCTTGGATAGTCCTCTATCACTTCCTCAAGGAAATCTCCCTCTTCTTTTTTGCTCCTTAGAGTCAACTATTCCTATTGTGGCATCTCTACTCCATATGTGTTACTTGTAGAAGGTAGTCCATCATTCTCTTAAAAAAAGTTGTATGAGTAAGCTCACATCCTTTGTCATGTTCCAAACAAACAAACAAACAAGCCATAAGGTTCCCAAACAATTCACCCATTGATACGTTGGCACACTCAATTAGTTAATTCTTTAAGTAAACTCAATGGGACGGGTTTTACTCATTGAGCGCACAATGCCTCTTAACCCATCCTAGTCATCGATGACTTACATGTTTACATTCTTGAGTGACATTTAGGAGTACATGCCCTTGTCCTTGTACAACAGGTAAAGTACTATCACCAGACTTATATATACTCAGCATTAGTTGGGATGACCAAGCCAGCTATATGGTTTCCTCAACCCCGTTGAGATTTCACAATTTGGCAACTTATCTTTATCCCAATGACTCTTGATTGGTCCAACATACATACCTTATGAACTATTGTGATCACATGTTCTCCTTTTACATTTAGGGATGCCTCTTCTTCATGATCACTTCGGCAGAGCTTACTTTCTTTCCTTTTGGTACACTAGCTACGAGAGGTCATCACAAGACAATGGTTATACCATTAATTAACAATTCATTTTAACACATTGTTGCCTTACCACACAGGCCATGCATGCCACATAGGCATTCATGCCACACATGTTATCACACCAAATAGGCTATTATTCTTCACGCCCTTACCAAGAATGTCATCATGTTTTCAACATATGCGCCACATAGGCTCTTGGGAATTTATCTTGCTTTGAAGACCAATGTTCATTCATCTTATTATGATGTCCACATCCTTCCTTTTAAATCCCTGCTCATGTTGTGTGAGATAGGTTTTCAACATAGCGGATTCACGGGTTCAATAATCAATAGAGGAAAGTAATTTCTCTTTTTCTTTTCAGCATCGCACGTCTTCATGTCACTTCACAACATATAAATCATTTGTTGCACATAATTTATTTTCAAAGGTGTTGCAACTCAAGTACCTTTCCACAACAAGCAAATTCAACACAGTTTCGCTAAGTCTTATATTTCATCCATTGTTCTCTCCTCACCAACCTTCACATTACTAATTAAAACTCACACCACTCTCAATTTTTAATCTCTAAAATATTATCAAGTGTCACTATCTAAGTTACTAAACCTTTGTGAAGTTCTTAACTATTTTCACTTACTATAATTGATTTTTAAGGTTAATTATGCATTACTAGACTAGTATTTAGTCATACCCCAATAACTCATCTTCATGTATCTCACCACTATCTAAATATTTTTATGGATTATTATACCTTAAACCTGTAAGGGGACTAACACCTTAGTTTAAAAGTGCAACAACTTTGTTGTTTAGTGTCTATTTAACTTCAAATTTTTTAGATCGGTTTCTATAACCTTATAACACTTAATTCCTTCATTAAATCTTATTTCTCTCACTAAAACTTAATTTTTTAATTAATTTCGAGGCTAGACAACATTCCCCGGTTGTAGAAAATTACGCAATATAACAAGGTACAATTGTCTATTTGTGCAAATCAATACTCATCGAGCAAGACAAAAATTATCCAACATTTAAATGAGCAATTAATTCCTATTATCAGAGACTTGTTGATGTGAAAGTATCAACACATTGTTAGTAGTATGATTATGCTTAGTTTATGTGTTAAATATTTTAGTTTTATTAAGTTTAATTATGATTTTGTGTTAATTATATATATTTTTGTAAATTTATATAGAGTATTTGAGTTATGAGTTAATTATATTTTTCTTATATTTTATATGTTTTCATTAAATAATTGAGATTGGACAAAGAAGCCCATGATTAGAAGTAAGAAAGGCCTTGCTTCAAAAAAAGAAGTAAGAAAGGCCTAAGTTTTGAAGCCCAAAAGAGGAAAAGTCAACAAAATGAATTTGTTATCGGGAGGCTAGGGGTTGGGTGCTCGACAACAAAAGGAAAGGCGTCCACGAGTAGAAGGTGGGGGCCCAATGTTTAAAAAATACGTCTTTTGAGTTTTCAATTAGCACTCATCACCCAATTTAGATATTTAATTGTCTATTTAAGAGAGTGGAGTATAAAGTAGATGGTCATATCCCATTTTTCTCATTCCCTTGAGATAGTATGCGGGAAAGACAAAGATATTTAAAGGGTTTTCTCTTCTTTTTCATCTCTGGGTGATGATTTCAATGTATCTAATGGTAGCTCTTGCCATGATCATGAGTGGCTAGACATCTCTTTGGTTGGAATTGTGAGGTATCTTAAACCCAATTCATGTATTGAATTTCACACACACACACACACACATAAAGGCTAAAATATATTTTTTGTCCCTATAAACAATGAAATGTTCAAATTTAGGTTGTAAAATTTTTGGTTTATTTTTTGTCCTCACAAAATTGAAATGTGTTACTTTTTGGTTTGAACTTAGGTTCGGGTAAATTCAAACCTACGTGTCTAGGGACAGTGCACATAAGCCAACACATGTTATATTTTGATTTGCTATAATAGGGTACACAATTCCTAGACAACCACCATCTCTGTTAGGCCTCTTCACTTTCACAAACTTAGGTTTGTGCTATATTTTGAACTTAGGTTCGGGTAAATTCAAACCTATGTGTCCAGGGACAATGCACATAAGTCAACACATGTTATATTTTGATTTGCTGTAATGGGGTACACAATTCCTAGGCAACCACCGTTTCTCTTAGGCCTCTTCACTTTCACAAACTTGTCAACCAACCTCCCTCTCTAGCCTCTTTACCTTCACGAACCCTAACAACCATCCTCCATTTTAGCCTCGCCACCACCATCATGTAACCTCTTCTAGCGTGAGAAACAACATTCAACGTCGATGGCAATATCATGGTGGTCAGGTGCTACAATGATCTTGATGGGGACGCTCTGTTGCTGACATGGTGGAGGAAGTAACAGCGACGCAATATGAGCGAGAGAGAGAGAGAAAAATATATATGGGTTCGTAGGTTTACATCATTGATGTGTTTTAGGGTGGTTGTTATTCGTGGCGGATTTGAGTTTCTTGGTTTGGTCATGACAACACAATTTAGGTTTAGGTTGGTGGTAGCTCTGCACTGAGAGGTGACTGTTTGGTTGAAGGTGCGGTGGTGGATGAGGTGGTTCTGATTGTCACATTTTTTTTATGATTTGTGAAAATTTTTAATCCCCCAAAATTATAATTTTAAATTTTAAATAAAAAGAATGACAAGTAGGTTTGAATTTACTCGAACCTACGTCCAAGCCAAAAAGTAATACATTTCAAATTTGTTAGGATGAAAAATAGACTAAAAATTTGTAGGGACTAAATCCAAACATTTGGATATATATAAGGACAAAAATTATATTTTAGCCTAAAATATAAGTTCTATCATATTTTATTGTTCTATGATATTGTGTCTTTTTTTTTCTCTACTCTTAATGCTTTTTTTGGCCTGGGCAACCATTGAAATGATGTGAGAATGGATTGTGATTGGAAAATCATGATATTTTATTTGGAACTAAAATTGGACGCCTAATGTGTTAAGATCTAGGAATGGGTTTTAATATATTAGTTTCATGAGAGGCTTGTTTTGTATGCAAGGTTTTGTGATTTGTCTTCTTAGGGATAACGGGGTAAGTTGTGAAAATTATATTGAGAATTTTTATTTCTAAGGGATTGATGATAAGAAGCAATAATGTATCTATAATTATAAATTATGAAATTGGAAAAATTATCACCTCCTAATGTGGTTTACAAAGTTGTTTGTGACCATAAGCGTAACAAAACAATGCCTTATATAAATGAATTTCCCGATGAGTTGCAAGAACTCATTGTCTGTATTGTTGGTGTCAAAGCATATGAAAAATGTAGTTAACAGGAAATTACAACTTTACTATGTAAGGGTGAGAAATCTTGGGTTATAATTCATCAAGACTTGATTTAGGAACTTCAAAAAATGGTTGATTGCTAGTCGGTTTAATATTGTATTGATCCACTTATTTAAGCTATAAAGTTGGACTTTTTTTTCAAGTAGGAGTCGAGCATCATCTATTGCACAATAATGGGTTATTGGTATTGGATTTATTAATGGAAGTAACCTTGTGCAGGTATACATAATCTACTTAAGAAACCATTTAGTGTTTCAAGCATATAATTTTTTTCACTAACTTTACCCTATTGTATCATGAATTATGTTTTTATTAAAGGATAATTGTTTCTTACCTCCTATTGCACTACCATGGAGTAGATAACGCACTGAAGAAGCTCATTCATGGCAAAGATCATACATGGAACGCATACAATAATTCAACTCTTCCATTCAACAGAGGTTCTTAATATGTTGTAGATATTACTAGAGATTCATTTTAATTATTGATGGGAAAAGTTGTTATATATTGATTGTGAGATGTTGTCTTAAAAAAATTGCATTCTATTTATCAAACAGTGCAATGGAAAAATTATTTCTTTAAACTAATATACAATGAAATCATATTTCTATTGTAATATATGGGTCGAAAAGAAATGAACAATGGAAATATGATAATGTTCTATAAATATGATTCTATTGAATTAATATACAACAAAATCATATTTTTGTTGTTCACTTTTTTTACCCCATCTACTACAACAAAATATGATTCTATTGTATACTAGTTCAACGAAATCATATTTATGTCGAAAGTGTATTTGAAAATTTTAATAATTTTAACCACATGAGGGGTGAAAATAGCAATAGATGGCATGACAATAGCAATTCCCTTGACTCCTCACACAATTGGGCCATGCAGCATTGTAGCCAACAAATAGCAAACATACAGAAATTGCTATTCCTTCTACACGTTTACTATTTACACCTCATATGTTTTATAAAGATTTGTTCCCAGAATACTTTTTTTTAATACAACGAAAATATATTTTTGTTGTGTTAAAAGGATGCAAATAGAAATACACAGTCGAAAATAATTTTCTGTTTTGTTAAAATTATTATTATTTCTAAAAAATTACCATTTTAACTTTTCTTGAATTAATTATAATACAAATCATCTTAATGATAACACACATTACCTCTTGTAATAGTAATATAATTAATTTTGATATAATTGCCTTTTTAATTTAATATGAATAATGATGACACAATTTATCCTTTTAATTTTAATTGAATTAATTATGATACAGGTTAATTTGATTATTATTATTATTATTATTATTAAATATAATTCATATAATAATTATTTCAATTAATTTTATAAATTTTAACTTCTATCTAATTAATTAAATTTTAATTAAAAATATTATTTATATGATACTCACTACTATTAAAAAAGGTAACTGTGTCTTTATTAATTTAATTTAATATTTTAAAAATGATAATTTATATCATCATTAATTTAATTACTTTAAAAAAGCAACTTATATCTATAATTAATTAAAAACCCCATAAAAATGACAACAAAAAAGAATTTCTGTTGAGTAAAATATACAACGAAATTATGTTTCCATGGTGAGTACACAATGGAAACATGATTCTCATATGAATTTTGTCAACCAAATCATGTTTTGATGAAAAAGGTATTTTGGAATAATAAATTTTTTAAAGGACGTGAGGGATCTAAATAGAAACACGGAGGATGTGAGTAGCGATTACCGATCCTAGCATATTGCTGTATAGAACTCAATAATAGTAACTTTCTTAAGGCCACTCAACGGCCACTATCCTCATGGGCTATTGTCCATGAGTCCATGAACTTTATTCGCCCAATAAAAGTATTGGCCCAATACAATTTCGATTGCTTATTAACTTTCTCTGGGTCCAACACAAAAATCAAACAGTAGCACGTGCAACTGATTCATAAGAAAAGTCCTCAATAATTTTTAAAAATCCTGAAAAATAATTTAGAAAAATAAAAAAATAGAGAATCTAAAATCGAGGGAGACAATTTAGTGTGAGTTGAGTATGATTATTAAAAAAAGTGCATCTGATGTGGGAGGGGGGGGGGGGGGGGGGATAATTTCCCGAAGAATCATTAAACAATTTCAAGCAATGTTTTTTATGATTTAATATCTTATAATGATTATGTGTGCAAGGGGATTACTTTCAAAATAATTCACAGTTGTAGTCAGATTTGTAGATGCTAGAATTAGTTACTTGCCCTTTGGGTGTAGTAATTTGTACATGCTAGATTTAGTTTTGACCATGTAGAATCGAAATCGTAGCTTCTGATAAATTAAATGAAATCAATCAATATGTTGTGAAACAACCCATCTGTAATGATTGAATTTGAGATCTTTAATATTTTACCATAAGTCCATAATGTGTTCTTCTGAGTTGAAACCTCTCCTAACTGCAAACTCTTCACTAAAAGGTATTGAGTGGGTATTTGTAAGGGAGAACAAGGAAGGTGACTAACAAATGATCTCACTTCTAGTTTTTATGTTGTTTTTTTGCTTATATTAAGGATGTGTCTTTTGTTTCTTAACAGGTGTGGGTGGATGCCACCCAATCTCTTAGTATGATTGTGTTGTGTGTAATAACATTTTTTGCCGTTTTTACATGTGCATTGTTCATGAAGATATCAATCCTTCTAGAATTAGTGTATTTGTGGGTTGAAAATGTAAGAACTGTACTAGTGTATTTCTGAGTTGAAAATGTAAGACCCATAAAAAAAATTCGAAACACTGATAAACAAAATTAACGGAAGAATCATTATATTTGATTTTATTGGAAACTAACAAAAGTATCAACAATTGTTTCAATTGGAAGTTTACAAAGGTAATTAAATTTAAGAAGAAAAAATTTCAAAATAATTTTGTGTTTAATTAATAGCTATAACTTTTAAGAATTTTTTTAATTAAGGATATTTTTCAATCATATGTTAATAACTAATTTTTAAAATATTGAGATACATTAAAAATTGATATTTTCTAGGGATTTGTATTCATACACGCAAGCCTAAATATTGAGAAAGCTGACCAATTTTTTTTTTTAACCAAAGTTATAAATGTTAAATTGAATAACTGGTACAAGGAAGTTAAACATTATGAATTTTCTTGGTAAAAAAAACATTATGAATTTTCTTTAATCATTTCAAGTCTGGCATTGTATATAGGAACACTTCTATAAAATGTTGTTTCCGGTTAAATCCTTCTTTCAACTAGGAGTATAACTTTAACCGAAGTTATAATCATTAGATTCAACAAGTGATAATAGAAGTCAGACATTATGATTTTTCCTTTAGTTATTTCAAGCTTGTCATTGTATACAAGAACACTAGCATTTTGTTTTCGGTTAACAATTTTATCTTTATTTCATTTTAGAAAACTCCAAAGACCCATCAGGCATGTATGACTAAGGGTGTTTGGAGAAAAAAAGGAAACAGAGGTTTAATTAAAGAGTTATATAATACTTATAAAAAACCTATAAATTTTTTTTAAGAGTTTTAAGACATTATGTTTATGTGATAATATCATTATATTTTAAACAAATATATTAAATTTAAAAATATTTATGAAAATTAAAAACTTTACTCCGCTTCCTTTTTCCTTCTCTGATTATTACCATTATCTCAACACATTAAAATTTTTGGATGATTCTTTTTCCGCTGTTTTTCTACTCTTAGAATTTCTTCGATTACTATTTTCTGTTTGCTTTAATGTTTATTAAAATTATGTATAAAAATAGACGGCCAATAAAGCACGTAAGCAATCACCTAATATAATAGCTAAGCCACATGACTTTGTAGTATAGTCCTCTTGGATTCCTAAATCCACACAAACATATAGCCAACTTCTTAAAGATCAATTCAGGCTATAGTTAGTAAAATGTTAAGCAAGAGTTTTACTTTTCTGTTTGGATTACTCAGAATAATAATCAATGGACCACCTAAAAGGGCATCATAATTAATGGGTAAAGCTTTCAAGGTGTAGTTTTAGGACAATCCCATCAAAGTCACCTCATACTTCACATTGACAATTTCTCAAAGGCTTTTAATAATGTCTAAGATGTAGTTTTCTAATCCCATCTAATACATCCAAATGTTGCCATCATTGTCTTAACATAATGTTTCAAGGATGTGGGGAATAGTGGCACCCACCACCATGTGTTAGAAAGAAGGTGGCTGCGAACAAACCATAACACAAGGAGAAGGGGGACTTTGGGATTACACAAGAATGACAAAGAAAGGGTGGTGAGGTAGATGATCCAATATAATATAGAAAGAAACAGGCCCATAAGTTAATGTCCTAAAGCCAGCAAAACTAAAAAGGCCAACTGCCATTTCCCTCTTTCCGATAGCCTTTCATTTTCTTGACTTTATTACCTTCGTCCACACCTACTAGTATTGGGATTTGATGGATCACACCTCACGTGTATCCTCGTTGTTTATGTATGTGCATGCATGAAAACTAACTAATTAAAAGAAAAAATGTGATTCATATATAGCAAAATTATCATCAGCTACATGAATATAGACATATATATGACCTGGGTTACCAACAAGATCCAATTCATTCGATGCATAATTAAATTTCTTAAACATGTTAAAAATTTGATTTGATCATGTGTATTAAAAAAACTTTATTGGAATAATTAAAGACAACTTATTTCAGTAATTTTCAGGCCTTCCAAGAAATTAGTCTAATATAATCTGTTAAGAGATTATCTTGGTGGGAAAGAAAAATACCTGGGTTCAATCAATTGTTGGATTGAGTTATAAATTAATTCCAAAGTGGGGTCCTTTATATGTACCCGTAAATTAATCATAAATGGAGGGAGGGAAAATCAATTATTGTCACCTTCAGCATATCACTCACTCATATTTTTAGTTTATTATTATTAGTCCTACTACATGTATATATTGAAATGGATCAGATTCTATATATGTATATCCTGTGACACATGAACACAAAAGTTCTTTCAATTAAACCTCCATAGGGAGAGGAATAGAATCAAATATGTTTAAAGTAAAAAAAAGCATATCTCTAGGGTTTTGTTGGAGAGGCTCCGCAGAGGGGGAGGGCCCAAAACATGTACAATTGCGACTCTGGGATTATGGTGAAATGTCTACAATAATATTGGCAACGTGCATGAAGTCCATGCCATTGATTGAGTGGTAACATTATTAACATGCATATTTGTCAATTGAAAGCAATTGACTACACAAGGGAACTTGAATGAGTAGGTGCAGTAGATGTGGCCAAAAGAGCTTTTTACCCACACATTCATGGTGACTGTTAAGACACTCGTATCTATTATTGACATTATTGGGAAATATGAAGTGTTGTTATCAGTGGAGATGGGACATTTGAATTTCCTCAAGAAAGAGTCACTTTTCGAGTTAGCAAATCATTCTAATCTTCCAAAGTTGACACTGTTTGCCAATAGTAACAATTTCATATACTGGTAATAACTAGTTAGGAAATATCCCCTGAACTTATCCAGAGTTAGCTAAGTCATCATATGAGGTTCAATTTTTGTTTCTGAATAATTCTTGCTTCCGTGAGAAGAAAATGACTACAATATAGTTGCAATTTTTTGAAGAATGGGTGAAATTAATGGTGGAAGACCAATTTCATATAGTATGTTACATCTGTGATGATTATTAACTATATATAGTATCACCCAAGGAACATTTTTCAACCTTAGTCATAAGAGTAGTGTTTGTACAGGCAATAGGGGCAAGCATAATTATGCTAGCCATTCATATCACATCATACCATATGTTCGAAACTTTGGAAGCATAGCTTTAAATTTCAATTTGCCAATCTGGTTATATTTTTTTGCCATAGATTTGGACCAATGTAAACTACAGTTCTGGATCTGACATTTGTTCTTAGAGGAGAAATGTTATTAATTTTTTTTATATGTGAGAATTAAACACGATAACATGCGATTTATAATACACACTTTGTTAAATAAGCTAAACTAGATTTCTTGGTCTATTAATTTTCTTTTGATATAAAAGAATATTGCTTAACAAAAATAAAAAATTCAATTCTTTTACAAAGTAGTGAATGACATTTAATGTTATAAATGCATTTCTATTTTCTATGGTATCTTTTAATTAAGACCTTCAATTCATTAATTCTTTAATTATAAAGAGGTTTACTTGGAAGACTTTAAAAAGTGCATGTGTTTTTCTTAGAGGAGTTTTGAGAAGGTTTAGCCACTGTAGATCATTACTAGAAAAATGTTGATTACATGAGAATTTTCCTGCCAACTTTACAAAAAAAATATGTAGGAAATACATTTTCTGCCGATTCTCTCACGGATTCAAATCCGTAGAAATTTCGTTTGTTTGAAAATAAGTTGCAGCCAATTTAAATTCTACTGAAAATTAGCGAAGTTTTACTAGTGTATGATACCTATGATTCCTTTTATCTTTTATCTATTTATTAATTTTTTTAAAAAAATTTTGAAGCCAAGGGCGATGTTGAGTGACTGGGTAGAGATGTGTATGAATTAGACCTAAAATGGCATCCAAGTTAAGCTTTCTTCCCTGTGTCGTTACTTTCAGGCTTTCACTTGTCCAACCATTAGTCAATGCTTATGGGGAACGAAAATTAGGTGTATTGTCAACGGCTACCATAGTTATAAGCTTTCCCTATCCCTAGTTTGATTTGAAACGAGACCTATGCATCTCATGACATTGACATAGCAATGAAAAATGAATAAATGTTATAATTTTATCAAAATATATTGGTGAGATTGTGAAAAAAAGAAGAAAGGTTATAAATTAAAAGTATAAAATAATTTTACATAATCATTTAATCTTAATTATCATGTATGATAAGTTTTTGAATTTAATAATAATTAATTTATAACTGAATGATATTTTAAAATTATTTTAAACTCTCAACACATAACCATTAATTAAGCTCTGTATTGCTAGTGTAAAAATTGTATATATTGTTATCTAATTACAGATATAGTCATGCATAGCATTTTTTAATTAATTTTTATAATAATTATTTTAAAACTTAAATCTAGAATGTTTTTTTATTAATTGAAATTTTGAAAAAATTATACTAAAGGTGTATGAAAATTGAAGTCAAAATAAAAAATGCTAATATAAAGGATTTAATTTTTATGCATTGCAATATAAGAATTTACATTATCAACTAATTACAAATTATACCAATTATGATTTCTAATATAGTTATATACAAGTAAAATATTTTTTTTATCATGCATAATAATATGTAATTGAATGATAGTATAAAAATCGTTTACATTATCAGTGTGTTTAAAATAAATTTTAATATAATTCTAGATGTAATTTTTAATTTGTATATGGATAAATTTGAATATTAAACGAATATAATTTTTTCACTTTTGTTATAAATTTCACTTATGCAAACTACATCACCTATCCTCGTTTATTAACTTTTTTTCCCTTGTCTCCAAAAAAAGTTACAAAACTAAAAGAAATTTGAATTATAGAAAAAAGCAAAACTTATGCAAATTACACCACCTATTCTCAATATTTAAAATACAAAATTTAACAATATAAATATATAAAATAATTTATTTTTTGATATAGACTTCCTTCATCATAGATAATTTTGTTTGAATCAAGTAAAACTATTATAAATAACAAAACTTTCATTTAAAGTATTTAACAACTACATACTCAATACGCAAGACACAAAATCAAGAACACTATAGTTAAGTTGGACATATAGTACAATTTACTATTGAATCAACAACTCTTAAATGTCAACACACTTTCTAATATAATAATTTTTTCAACATTTTTTATTATTGAATTAACTAAAATTTATTAAAAGTTACATAATTTTTTGGGTCTTAATGTTATGTTTAATGAATTTTATTCATAATTTTATAATTTCAACTAATTATAGATTGTGTCAAAAAAAATATTGTATGCTTCTTTTTTATTCTATCATACTATTAAGACTTTTAATTCTTTGATAAATTTTAAGTATGAAATTAATTATTATTTCGAGAGACTTAATCACATTTAAAATTTCATATTCTTTTAAAAATATATTCTAGGAAGATTAAATTCAAATTTTCTGTGTTACTAAATGAGCTATACCCATTAAATAAATATTTTATGCTTATGGTCCTTCACATAAATTAACTTGTATATTTTCTTATACCAGAATTTGTTGTGGTGTTCAACAAAATTCAAGGACCAAATCACGATAAACAAAAGAATATTTCCCCAGCAGCCTCAAGAGAGACCAACAAGGAACACAATTTTGTTAGTACCATATTAACAAGTTGAGCATAAAAATCTAGAAAACCAGTCCAAAACAAGGGACAAACTGAAACAAAAGCTCCAAACCATGATCATCGTATGCTACACAGGTAACGGATTAACATCAAATCAAGGGCGTTATCTTCAATAATCCCCACTCACTCTTCTTTCACTGTCAGATAATGCTCCGACGGTGTCAGAATCTTATTGGTTCCCTCACGCAAATGCCATAAGCTTTGCATTAAATGATGGCAACGCTTCTCCCAACAGCTTCTGCACCCTCATTTAATGCTATGCTAGATACCCAACATCATCATCAACCTTCCACCCCTCTCACAACACTTCACCAGCGCGTAAAGCTTATCAACTACCCTAATCTCATTGTTTGAAGAATCTTAAGTCTGTGACTGATGTTGTGATTGCTTTGAGAGATGGAAATGGGTGAAGGTTATTTATTATAGTTGTTATAGGTGGAAAATAATTTTAAAATTAATAGAATTTATTTGCATTATTTTTTTTTCTTCAAAACATATTTATTTTTCACTTTTGTTTTTTATCTACTCTACTTTTCTCATCTTTATCAAACAGAACATGAAACTTCAATTTTTAAGTGAGAAAGTCCAATAATATAGTTTTTAACACATTTTCTAATATTTTATTTATTTCATAATAATTATTGCGTATAAAAATGATTGTCATTTGAGTTTTTTAAAATAACATTAATTTTGTTCCACTTATATTATTTATAATATTAATGAAAAATAAAAAAAATAAAAAAAAAATTAATGATGCTAATATTAAAATTTTAAAATTATTATTTTCTTTTATCATTTTATTAATTATTTTAATCCCTGTAAAAAACCTAAAAGATAATTATAATAAGATGGAAAAAACACTTTTTATTATTAATCAAAATATGTTGAAATTTATAAATTTGAGTAGATTTTGTTTCTTATCTAATGAATATTTTTTTATAATTTTATATATTTTTAATAAATTTTAGTTAATAGTGGAATGCGTATTAAAAAATATATTAGAAAAATTGTTACTTAACACTCCTCTCTCAAAGTTTGTCTAGCAAAGAACATTTGTTAAAAAGAACAAAGATACATAACACATTTTGTAATACATTATTTCTATTTATTTTTTATTTTAAATATTCTTTTTGATTAAAATTTATTAAAAGGTAAAAAATTTATAAGTTCTATTTCATATTTAATAAGTTTTGTTCATAATTTTATAATTTTTAATAAAATTTAACTAATAATAATACAATGTATCATAGAGCATATTATCAAAATCTCCTTTGTTGAAAAAAAATCAGTTTCTTAAATAGATGCGTCTAAAAAAAATTGTTTTTAATTCTTGACTAAATTCACTCCAAAATATACTATAAGAAATTACTTATATAGTGTATCACCGTTTTTATCGTTGTAACTAATTTATATGATATATTGTTAAATTTATTATGTTTTGTAAATTAAATATTTAAAATTAGATACATACCTTATCAAAATTAACCAAAATAATGGACAGGTGATAATTTCCTACCACACAATAATTTCTCTATAAGCCACATCTAATAGAAAAAAAATTTCATTTCATACACCAAACTAAAACTCCACAGACTCCAATCAATACAAGTTAAAATAAAATAACACTTTAATTGATGAAAGCTAACAAAACTTTTTTTTTTTATTTTTCTTGTTTTTTTTTTTTCATTCCTCTATTGCTTTCTTGTACTCGAGCAAACAAAAAAGGTCGACCCGAGTCAATACCCGAACCACGACCCTTGCCTTGTGTTAAGGAACATAACCCATGCAAGGAGTTTTCTCTTTTTTTCCCCACGCGCGGTTCGTTCTTGACTCAACCAACCAACCCACGCGCCACCTATTACACGTTTCAAGGTCCATTCGCTACAACGTTAAAATTTTCCACAAGAACAAGAACCTCAATAAATACAAAAAAAAAAAAAAAAGATTCACGTGACCCGAGAGATGGTAATCACGTGACCCGAAGATGGTAATCACGTGACGGTTAACTTTCGCAGTGTAGCGCGGCTTTGATCTTTTGAACGGTGCAGGAGATGAGGTTGTTCACGGTTTCCACGGACTCTACCGTGAGCTTCGCCGTAGGGAGACTATTCACAAGGATCTGAAACGCCACCGTTAGGAGGGACCCACTCACGCGCGTCACGCCGTTATCACCGCCGTTTGTTGTTGTTGTTGTTGAGGAAGTGGGCCCGTTCTGATGAGGCCCACGAGACCCAGGCCCATCGGGGACGATCGCGAACCCTGAAGGTAACAACGCCACGTAAGCCGAATCGCCACCGTTCATCACCACGTGCATGGCTGGGATATCCACCGGCGCGTACACCACAAGCGACCCTGCTGCGTCTATGCATGTCTCCTGCAGTATCAGCATGCTACTCTGGTTGGAATTTATCGCCTGCGAAATCCAAAACAAAATACGCAAATTATTAATTTAATATTTAGTAGTACTATTGAGTACAAAATAAAATAATACTCCAAATAGTGTGTTGTCATTTTCGTGAAGTTAGAGTGAGCAAAAGCTAGTCAAACCCTGATATCACTTTTGCTTAAATATTTTTCATTTTTTGTTTTTAAAAAAGGTTTCAATAAAAAACAATGAAGTCAGAAAGCCACGCAGGTTACAATCTCCCTTTTTATTTTGACTTCTTATTTTACTGATTCATCAAAATCTGCCTTTATTGATACTTCCAAAATTTCCATCCTTGTCCTTCTCAAAGTTTCAACCCCTCTCATCCAAACACTACCCAACAAACAGTCTCATCCACAATTTTTTTCCCCATCTAAAATGCAAGTGAAAACAAATTAGAGATTGAACACTATCCAAACTTTACAAAAATTACATTAATCACATCTCTAATCGACTTAATATCTTAATACGCTCCTTCTTGTCTAAATTAGACACATAAAGATTTTAGAATAGACTCAACCGAATCTCAAAACATGGTTAAAAAGATAAAGACTCCCCAAACATTATTAAAATCCCTTTGATCATATCATAATTGATGTAAGCAGAATTTAAACACTACAAGATGTACAAAAAACACTTTAGAAGTACAAGTAACATTCTAAAACACAACTTTTCTAACACATTTGTTTATGGGTCAAATTATCGAAAATTACAAACTACTATAAGTGAGAAAAAAGTATGTTAAAAATAGTGGAATGGCATTACTAACTCTATATTAACAATTTAGTAGCATTTCAATTAATTAATTTGTATACACTATCCCTATCATTTCTAAAATAATAAAAAAAACTAATTCTATGGGTTATTTTTATTGTTGTTGATGAAGTGATGTAATATGTGGCTGTATTGACATCATGTAAATATATATTATTAGATGAATAATGTTAAAACATAAGAGGAGAGAGAAATGATAGTAACAAAAATAAGAATAACATACACTGGCTCTAAGGAGAGAGACGGCGTTGCCGTGGTCTTGGCCCTTGGCGATGTGGGCCATCTCCTGCATGGGGCCACCGTTGGAGAGGATGTCCCACTCGCTGCGGAGGCGCTCGTCGCGGAGGAAGTCGAAGAGGCGGTGGGGGGAGACGGGTAGCCAGACGGAGGTGGCGGCGCTGAGGACGATCCCCGGCGGCTCCCCGGGGTCGTCGACGCTCTTGCGCGTCATGACCCTGACATCCTCGTCGACGTTAGCGGCGGCGTTGAGCTTGTTCCACTTGTGCACCGTCGAGGCGCACACCCCCGCGCAGAAGTTGTTCGTCATCCGCTGCGCCAGCTTCACCATGCTCCTCCTTCCCCCTGCTGTTATTGCTGCCACCCATCCACCATACATTATTATTCATTTAACTTAATTTACTTCTCAAAATATATCTAAACAAATACAATACTAAATAATAATAATAATAATAATAATGCAAAAATTAGTTATTTATTTATAATTTTAATCCAAGAGTGTATTCTGTGTATGCCCTTGCCGGTGGGGAAGTGATTAGTCTCAGAATCATAGTTACACACTGTGAATCTCAAGTCACATCCAAAACCACAAAATGAATTTTAGTAGCTTCTGCTACTTAAATTTTCGTTTCTATTTTTTTTTAA
The DNA here is from genome assembly GCF_004193775.1 of Glycine soja. Lineage (NCBI taxonomy): Eukaryota > Viridiplantae > Streptophyta > Magnoliopsida > Fabales > Fabaceae > Glycine > Glycine soja. The sequence continues at coordinate 1,595,544 of NC_041004.1, forward strand.
ATAAATCACATGTTTTTAAATATTAGTAAGGACAAAGTCTGCTCTCTTAACAAATCTTTGACAAATAAAGAAGAAAATAAAAATATACTTTTTTTTATTATAAATTAGAACATATAATTTAGATAATAAAACTTTTAATTTTCTCATTATCCTAAAAATTGTAATTAAAATAATCTTATAAAAAAAATTCAATTATTCTTTGAAATACAAAAATATAAATTATAATATAATTTATATTTAAAAATAATTATTTATTATAAATTTTAATCATAAAAAAGATTTTTCTTGTGTAATACACATTCTAAAATACTGGTAAGAAATTGTATTTTTAATGGTTTATAAAAAATTAAAAAAATTAGTTAAATTATTAACAAGTACTGCTGTTATGTTTGCACGTGATTTTTAAAAGAAGTGTTTTACTTCTAACTTTATTTTATTTTATTCTTTAAACTTTGAAGTAAGCTTATTAAAAACCACGTAGTTGATTAAAATGTGTGATTAGTTTTGAATTGTACCGGAATGGTCTCGAGAGGGTGCTGCTGAGGACATTAGAATGGCAAGGCACTCGCATTGGCGTTGAAGGGTAGCCACCCAACGTTGGGCACCAAACCCCATGCCTGAGCTCAACAAAGGCCTATAGAGCTGGTGAACTTGGCTTTCTTCGTATTCTGCATGCTCCACCCATGTCACCTGCCAATTCATCAAACCATAACCATGTCAAAATCTCATGCTACATACATATACTATGTTCTATTCTAAACTTTTTACTCAATCCATACAAATTTCCAAAGTTTTTGTAATATGACCAAAATATTTTAGATATGTTTACTGTTGTGTTAATTATGAGTGCATCATCAATTTTATCATGTTACAAAATATTTTGGAAAGTAAACTCGTTAGGACTGGTCTAATGGTGAAACTGAGGAGTTTAGATTGTCTCCGGTCACTGAAATTTACCAGTTGACAAGAGAAAGACATAAAATTAAGATAATATATAGTGTTATAGGCTTGAATCTCAGTAACACTATTATACGAAAAAAAAAAACACATTTTGAAGGTACTATTGCTTTTGTACTAATTACACTCTTAACTTATACTAGTGAACTAGTGATAATGTGATTAAGTTGACTAGTCAAAGTGTACTATATATACAAGTTGACTAATTAAAGTGTTAATATACTATATAATAACTAGGGTTCAGAGTTCATTAGTATATAGTTGAGCAAGTGATAGAAAAATGTATGTATGTTTAGGTTTATGCCGTCAGTAGATGATAGAAAAATGTGTAAAAAGCAAATCTTGGAAAAGCCTGAAGACTGGGGCTGAGAGATAGACATAGGTATATCTCATGGACCTCGACAAGTACATACATAAAATAATGGTGGTACTACATAAAGTCGAGCAGTATTTACAGGAGCAATGGGCACTGTGAGCATCGAGATTTACCCCCCAAACAAAAACTCAGAACAAACAGACAAAGTACTCAGGCTCTGATTTTTTACTCCAAGGGTCTCCATTGAATATTATATGTAACACCCCTATCAGATCGTAGGTCTGGAACTAGGCCACATTCGATCTCGTGAATTAAATAATGGCAAGATTGGAATAGAAACATCATATATATTGTTTATAGAATCAAAAAGTGCGTGCAAGATTAAAAGGCAGATTTCTTACAAATGGATATCTAATTAATGTATTCAAGGTACATTAATTTAAGCGATGGAGACTTTCAAGAATAAATTAATGGATTGATCTAGATTTTATACTACATTCGGAATACTCTATTTCAAAACCAAAATCTTGTAAGGTACTTGTACACAGATTAAAAAATTATTCATTGATGTATAAATTGATTAAAACACCTTTAGTCCTATATTTTGGTCAAAACTAGTAGACCATAAGTATTTTCCATTTGAAGTAATTAGATCGTTACGAAGGATAAAGTTCTTTATATTTTATTTAATTAAGACAGTTTTTGAACGAGAGATGGTTAAAAGAAATGACAAGAAGTCTTGAATTTCTAAAATAATTTTAAAAAATGTCTAGGAACAGTTTACGGGATTGAAGACTAGTTGAAAACTCCACATTGGAATATGGTTGTTAATTGAGACAAGGAGAAGCATCCCACTCAGGTGCAATGCAATTATATAAATTCTTTGAAAAGTGGAATGTATTTTATATGGAAATGGAAATTATCACTGACAGAATAGTTATATAGTAAGTGGTCACTAGACTAGCTAAGTTTCTTCGAAATAGGAGCTCTTTAATAGCTTTGGAAAGCAAAGTCCCGTGATTCCTTGGCATGGTGTTTTGTTTCACTTGAATATTCTGTATTGTACTCAGCTCTTATGATCCAGTTACTTGCATGAACAAATGTAATTAAAAACCAAAGTGAAAGATACCCACTTCGGAAATCATAATAAATTCAGGAAAAACATGAAGGGAAGATTAGTACTACATGGTCAATTTCTCCTTCAGTATATATAGAAGAAATGTTCGGAACACAAAGTATTGAGAATGTAAATCATTTTTACTGTCCTCAAAAAAGATTAGGAATCTAAAACTAACAAAAATATTATATTTACACTTAACTTTTAAAGCATTGCCCTTCCACTAACCTTTTTATGCTACGGAGGATATATAGTACGTAAATTTTATCATGATCTCGATTTTTTCAGCATTAATTATTATAGAATTAGAATAGAATCATCCCAAACTAACGAAAAAGTAAAAAACTAGAAAGTGCATTTGCAATTTAATTAATTACCTTGGAATAACCATTGGGCATATCTTGCACCACGCAACCAGAAGGAAGCCTCCTACCGTTCACAAAAGTGGGTGCTCCTGAACTTTCTCTGATGCTATCTATGGACACATCCACCACAGCCCACAACCCTTCTGCGTGCTGCTTGCAAAACCGTAGGAAATTCACCTCACGAACCGGAACCAAAGGCGAAAGAACTTGAAGTTCAGCATGCATCTGATATTAAGCACCGTATTTTAAAAGGGTCAAATCAAAAACCCAAATTCTCACCCCTTTTCCCTTCACAAGGAAAAAAAAAAAAAAAAACTTGCTAGAACTAAAATATAAACTAAACTTACTAATTGAAGTGCTCCATTTCTTGTTCCGTTAATTCCACTAGATATCACTTCCGTGGTGGATGTTCTGGCAATGATACAAGGAAACATCTCTGCCCACCGATTCTGTTTAAGCAAAAAAAAAAAAAATACAATTCAGTTTCACATACATTGCTATACATTTTGGATATTTCATTATCTTTTAAATTAAGTATACAAAATTTAGATGTAATATTCTTACTATGCTTCTCATATTATTCTTTAATCAGAATTAGAGTTTCATTTAATAACCTATATTCATATCTTTAATGTACGTACACATATATCTTATATCTTTGTTGAGATAAAATTTCAATTCTAATTAGAGAACTATTGCTTAATTGTGAGTCTAATTGCTTACCGAGTCCATAAGAGTCTCAACAAGTGCCAAGCTGTTAATGATGACCATCCCATTTTCCCTAGAGGCCTCAGACACAAAACCATTGGGTCTCAAACCAATGGAAGGAGTGAAGTTCCTCACGTACTCCTCATGGTTCAAAATTTCCCTCCCTCCTTCAACATTCCTCATCCAAAGAGGTTCCCCAGTCTGCGCCATCTTCACCAACTCATCCATAGCAGCCAAGGCTAGCTCGAGAAACATCGACCTCTCCACCGACCTATCGAATCCGGCCGCGGCCGGCCTAGTACTAGTCGGTGGAGACACCATAGCCAACGCATTATTATTCATTGACACAGACATACCCATTGCGAAATCTTGTGCCAGCGGCAATGTTGCCGCGGGCATTCCTGCGAACCCGTTTCCTCCCATCCCGAGCTCTAGACTCGGCAGGGAGGAAACGGGGCGCCCCAAGAACTTGCCCGCGAGTGCACACACGCGGTCAAGTTCGTCCTTGAGGCGCGCATTCTCGATGCGGAGGTGCTGCTCCTCCAGCGAAATCTCGCCGATGATGGCTAGGCCGCCGCAATTGGAGCACATGGGGTTCCTCATTGCGTCCCTTATGGACATGTTCTCCGCTCGAAGCTTGTCGTTCTCTTGCCTCAGCAACGTGTTCTCGTGCCGCTCCAACTGGGTCTGGTTGTAGTACAAAATCGTACGAACAAAACCACACACAAAAATAAAAAGAGAAAAGTTTTTACATCAGAAACCTCAAAAAGTAAGAAAATGACTCGATGAGTTTGGAGCGTGTCATTACCTTCATTTGGGTTCGACGATTTTGGAACCAAAACTTCACCTGACGAGTTTCCAAACACAGCCTTCTACTCAGTTCAAGCCTTTGCTTTTCATCTGGATGAGGACACTCCTTGAACAACCTAAAATTCATAAATAAATAAAAAAAACAAAACAAAAAACATCATCCACCATTCAAATAACATGATAGAGTGTGTTTGGTTACACGTCGAGAGAAAAAACTGATTTAAGTAAAAAAAAATCACTTCTTAAGATTATGTTTTACATTGAACTAAACACGTTAGTTTTAATCTTCACATCTAAAGATGAGATTTTTAACTGCTGATGAATGAGTTTTCAAACACGCTAGAAGAAAAGAAAGAAAGAAAGAGGGTGAAATGGTGGATGAAGATGGAAATACGCTTCAAGTTCTTGTATCTGCTGAGGGGTGTGTCGGTGATAGCGTTTTTTCCTCGGAGGGTTGTCGGCGGCGTCGTGTTCGTCGCCGGAACCGCCGTCCATGTTGTCGCTGCCAGATCTGCTTTCATGTTCATCTTCACGGCTTCTTCTCAAACCGTTCGGTTCGAAGCTATTCTCAGCCATTCTATTCACATCTTCTTGTCCATCTATACTCGTTTGCTGCTTTTGTTTCATTTTTTCAAACAAAAAAATGAGAGAAAAATAAGAAAACACAGTACAACATAGTACCAGCACTTTTTTTTTTGCAAGTTTTAAAGTAACGAGATCTCTCACAAGTGCCAGAGATAGCCCTGGTGAGTTGAACATGGATTTGGCTAAAGTGGGAGTTGTGGTCACGAGGCGTGGCTGAGAGATTGCACCAAAGGGCATTCTATCGTTGTTGTTGTTGTTGGTGGTGGTGGTGTTGGTAACGTTGTTGTTATTGTAAGGAATATCTGAAAAATTGTTGATTCTGGCACCGCCACTACCTGATTTGTCGTCTAAAAAACCCCCAAAACTCATCAAAGAAGCCACTTTTCTATTTAACAAAAGCACCCCAACAAGCCAAAAACCACTTGTCTCTCAAACCCCTTAAACTCACTTCTTCTTCTTCTTCTTCTTCTTTTCATGCACTGATTTGCTTCATCTGTGACAATTTTTTAGTGTGAATTAATTTACCACTCCCCGGAAGTTTGAAACCAAAGAGAGACTCAAAATATGAACTGGGTCGGTTGGGAAACAGACTTATATACTCGGGAGAGCGATCAAAGAGGAAACTTTCAAGGTTAAAGAGGGGGAAAAGAATAGAGACAGCAGAGAGATAGAGGAGACAAAAGGATAAAGCCCCAATGTCTCAGCTTTCTCTCTGTAGCGGAAGGGGAAAAAAAATGATGTCTTTTTCTTTTCTTCTATTATTATTTGAAGAGAAAGAAAGAGAAAGAAGGGAAGCCTAGTATAAAAAAAAAAAAAAAAAAAAAAACCCTTTTGTTACTACTACAGCTTGTGCCTCTTCGTTCTCTACCCTTTGAGAGTGGGCACTTTGTGGCACACAGACACAGTTCAGGGGTAGCTTGAGTCCGTTCACTTGGGGTTAAGTGGAAAAAGGATATAAGAACCCTAGTGTGTGTTTGTTTTTCGTTCTCTGCATGCTTCACTATTGTATTGTAAAGCTTAGAAGGAAAAAAAATCCAATTTTTTAAGTAGTTTTAGTAATTATTTTCATTAAAGTTTATTTAGATAATACATTGATATTAATTAAGTTATGAAAGTTACTGTATTAAAATAAGGGTCTTAATTAGTACGTGCCCTAAGAGTAAAAAAAAAAAAACATTAACAAAATAATTTTTTTATCTTTTAATAAAAATATTTTGATTTTGATTTTCTTAACTAATATCTTAAAATATTGATTAATATTTATCTTTGAAATAAAACACTAATTTTAATTTTAATTAAAAACAGTAGTGAGAATATTTAAAGAGTTGCATTTGACTTTTACAAAGAACAATATATTAAGGAAAAGGGTTAAGGATATAGGAAAAAGAAATGGTTATAGATTTGGCACACAGTGGAGAGAGGGGAAAAAAAGGTGAAGATAAAATGTAACGTGTGGACTATTGGAAGCCTTACAAATAGATGCATCCAAAAAGGGTCAGTTGACTCTTACTGTGATGGCTCTCTCACTCTTATTTTAATTTATTTGTTTTTGAACAGTGTCCCCTACAAAGCCTGTGAATGACTGTGAAAATTGCAAAGTGCCTTTTTGATGACTTTTTGTGGGAAGATGAAAGTAAATCGAGTTACAATCATAGGGTGGCTTCGCCATCAGATCCATGGGATGGGACTCATTCACAGAAATCCCAAACCTTTCTTCCCAAACCGTCCTTGGGATTCTCAATAATTGGACTAAGCTTGCTTTAATCAGTCCTAAGGGGACAAACATCACGCCACTTTACACTTTTTTCCTTTCCTTTGTTTTTTGTTTTTTTTAATGAATGTCAAATTAATTTTGATAAAATGAATTCTTTTTTTTGGGGGGAAAAAATATGTTTTCTAAATTTAAACTAATATAATATGAAGTATATGACTTATCAGTCGCTTCGTTAAGTGAACCTTACTACATTTAACGAAATTTAAACCTAGATAATTTTAGCTTAATTTGACCTTAGCTTAAAAAAAAGCTCATAGAAGATAGGCTTTTATCATACATAGGCCTCATTTTATATGGTTGAATTGAAAATTGACTTTCTGGACTAACATGTAGTTTGCAACTCATCAAATTTGAGATTTGATTGAGTCGAACTAACTCAATGAAATATTGAGTTTAGATTTTAATTTTTCAATACAAATTGAATGTGGGTTTGAGCTAATTTGAGCTTATTCTTCAAAAGTGTTTCCAAATCATAATTCATTTTACTTGGACATCCTTCTAGAAATCTAATTTAAATGAGTTTTTTTTTTCTAACTTGCATTAAGCTCGTAAATGACTAACTCAAAATATACTCTATCGATAAACTATAAAGCTTAAACTTCAAATTGTGAACACAAATTACAAGTAGGTCTTTTTAGCTCAATCATTGATGGCCCAATTAGGGCTTAACTCACAATAGTTCATACATATTAAATATTTATTATCCTTGAGCCTTGTTTAATTAAGAAATTCAAATTAAACATAAGTTTTTTTTTTTTATCTAATCCGCTATAACTCGCGACTCACAACAGATTTGATGCAAATTTACTCATATAAATATAAAGCTTAGGTTTTAAATGTTAAGCACGAATTAAATTTGAGTCTTTTAGTCCGATTAAATTATGACTCAATCCAATACAAAAGCGGATAATTTTTTTTTAATTCCAAATTATCTCTTCATAGCTTCATATGAAACGTCTCATATTTTTAAGTAAACTTCGTAAAAGAAACTTTTAAAAGTTTTTAAGACTTTTAAAAAATATATATAACTAAAAACTAAAAATTGAAAACTAATTTTGATTTTTGAAAATTTTAAAACTTAAAACTAAAATTCATCAAAGACGGACCCTTGTAACTTGATTACCTAAAATATCATTAAATTAGTCTTTCAATTTGAGCTTTTTTGTCTTCATTTTCCAATTCTAATAACATACGTAATCAAATTGAATATAGAATGAAAATTTTTATGTTGATGTGATATTTTTTTTTACTTTAATTATATTTTTTTTACGGCATTAATTAATATACGTAGGGGTGGTGATTTACACCCATTCATTATGTGCACACCAGACGTATGCTGCCATGAATAATTTTTTCCCATGAGTCTAATTGGTGAAGAAGAAATATTCTCCATCAAAATCAAAATTTAATATATTGAAGTGTGTGGTTAATATTATGTCACGCTTAATTACTAGAGTTATTAATTAGTATCCACGACGAGTTGATGACAATGAAATACATTGTATTTATTTACCTTACCGTTCAATAAATAATAACAGTAACTCACTTCATTATTGAGGAATAACACTTTATATAATTCCCATAGTTAAATCTTAATGTTATTGTTCTCATTCCAATTCATTATTGATTTTATTAAACAAGGTCCGACACAATTACTCAATTAGTTAGTAAATACTAGTAATTGAGTTTATTAAGCATGTTGAAAGTTGAGTAGAACTAGATTTTTAACATTTGTTTTCCAGTGAATATTTCAAGTTTTAACGTTGTAGGTTAAAAAGGCTTTGTTGAAAGAAAATTTATTCAAATACTTTTAATTAATTCCTAATGATTTGTTTATGAAATACTCTTTAATTCGTGCACAACAAAAGTCGTCATTAGTTTTGCATTTGAAGGTACCACTAAACCAAAGAAAGTAAAATAAGCTGGCGTAAATTAATTGATCAATAGAGAGAGTTAAACAAGCTTAAACTTAACCGTTAACAATTTTCTAAAATGGTAAACCATTATTATTTCATGTATGTTAAGGTAAAATTGTGTGAATCCATAATTGATTTCTAGCATTTTTTTTTATTGTGCAATTTGTTCCTTATTCATTGTCTTTATTAATTCTTGCTTTTCTTTAATCTGTCTTACCCCCTGATATAATGACATTGATTTCGTTGTATAAAGATTATAAGTGTTTTATGACGTTAGTAATTACAAATTAGTCTCTATAACGTGCTCTTTCGTACTAAAATAATTATTATTTTAGATTATTTTTACAGATAAAAAAATTAATAAATAGATATAAAAAATAACAATTATACAAAATTAATCATATATCATCAATTTAATAGTTTGAGCCTATTAGTTCACCTAAAGAAAAGTTAGACTTATATAAAATTTTAATATGAAATAGGATTTTAATATATTAACAAGTCAAACTTTATTTTTAATGTGTAAAATATATACTCATTAAGGTAAGTATATCCTACGCAATAGCAACAATGAATTCAAATGTTCGAATATAGTACCCTAGAAATTAGTTGTGTCTCCAAATAATCTAAATCGTATAAATTAAATAATTTTGAATTTTTCTCTTGAGTTGGAGATTGTTTGTGTTTGCGTTCAAGAAAATAGAAATAAAGACAAACAACAATTTCAAGAAAAGATACATATGAAGAGAAGTGACAAAGATTATGATTTTGCATGTATATTTTTTTCCCTAATTCTTATTTTAGTTAAGAACTCTTAGTTATTAATTAACCGCTTAACACCTCTTATTTTAATTATGAGCGTATGATCAAGGTCTTAGAATACTCATCCCCCTAAAACAATCTTGCATTGGTCATTTGAGATTTAATTTAGGGTTAAGGATGAATAACAAAGAGGTTTGCAAAAAGGGAATTCATGCCACCAACTTGGTCATACACATTTTATGAACTGTATCATTTTATAGGTCAGTTAATTACGAGAAGATGATCACAAGCATGCAATTAACTAATAATTAGAGTGATCAATTCCAATATAGAAGTGAAAGCAATAGAAAGATATAATTAAATGAATACCATTGAAAAAAATTATTAAAAAGAGAGGAAATAGAGTACATGGGTATAATTACATCACAATCCGAGTTCTAAGGAGTTTAGTCAACCATGGTCATAGAATAACCTTACAGATTCAGACCCCAATTGTTCCCGATATAGTTCTCCTCTCAGAAGCTCCCATTGTTTGTAAATAAAACAAAGCGTAAGGTATCCAAAAAAGAGGCCCTTCTTCCTTATTTATAATATTCTATGAAAAACCATCCTTCTATCTTTCCTTAATTAAAGAATCAATTATCTCTTAATCTTATCTATTAATTAGGATTTAAATTTGACATGTGATCCTTCTAATTTTTAAGTGACAAATGATGCAAGTGGACCACGGTCATACCAAATTATCATGACAGTGGTCATCTGATTGGCTCCAAAAATCCAAGATTTTTAGCTCTTTTCTACATAAAATTTCTTAAGCACTTGTCTTTCATAAACTTATACCAAATTGTGAGTTTTGTCAAATAAAATATATAAAAATGCATGAATATGACATGAAAGCTCACTTCGAAATACAATCAATTATGGGTTTATCAATCATTGTTTGTTCTCAAGCAATTATTCTAAATTAGAGACTAACACGACTTTCTATGAAATCAAGAAATCATTTATAGAGAACCCCTTAATTTATTTTAGACAGAAAGACAAAGAGTTGATGGAAACAAACAACCCATTCACAAGATAAATCTTACAGAATTTCATTAGGCTTTCAAGAGGCACCAACATGTTCAATACAAAGAGCAATAGATCACTCATCTCACTGTTCTCAATGTTTTAGGAAAAGAGATAAAGCATTCATATCAGAGCTAAAGAAGCATGCATTTAGTTTATTTATCAATCAACTCAACCTAAGTGATATTCTAGTATGCATGAAAGTGAGGCATCACGAGGTGTAATGGGGTTAGGGTGCCATGAAAGGTGGTTACAGAAAGGAACATGATAAATAAAGACTTTAAGAAACAACATGTATGTTAACTCATTGGCAAGTGTACCAAATCGTTACAAGTAGTAAAGTTCTCGGAAGTCCGAGTGTCGAATCCACAGGGACTTTGTTTGTACTTAGATTAATGCAAACCCAATTTAAAAGCAAGAGATAAGAATTTAAAATAAAAGATAAAGAAAGATAGAAGATAAAGTAAAGAAATGATAAGATATTTATAGATAAACTTAAAAGAGAAAAGAAAAGATAAGATACTTAAAGATAAAATTAGAAGATAAAAGAAAAGATAAAAGATTGAAGGATCAAAACAGAAGATAAAATATTTAAATTGCGATATGATAAAGATAACTACTTCTACGAAATTCAAATAAAGGAGAAATAAAATCTATATAATAAAATTACTAAAACCTAACAAGTCTAATAAGCCTAGATATATGAATTCAGGATTTGTCTGTTATCAATACCAGTGAACTAATTCTGCCCCACATCTATTCATCTACTTGTCCCTGATGCCTCACGATGACAAATCTACCTTAATTACATATCTTCCAAATGCCCTTTGCGAAGACTCAATAACTAAGATGCATTAGGATTACATTCTAGATGTTTGCTAAAGCATGGGCATTGGGGCATTAAGTCATGCTAACCCAATAATTTCTTTCTTTTATTGTTCTATTAAGCGTTACCCTCTCCCGAGTAGCCTAACCCTTAAAACCGATTCACACATTCATTCCTTATCCCTAATTAGGCTTTACCCTCTCCCGAGTGGCCTAAAGACTAACAGAAAACAAAGTCCGAGATGCAGAATAAGCAAGAAAGAAATGCAGATAAAAGAACCTGGAATGAAACCCCTCTAAAAGATAACCCGATAATTTCTTCCTTTTAGTGTTCTCTTAAGCGTTACCCTCTCCCGAGTGGCCTAACCCTTAAAACAGATTCAAGTATTCATTCCTTACCCCTAATTAGGCTTTACCCTCTCCCGAGTGGACTAAACCCTAACAGAAAGCAAGTTCAAAGATACAAGATGTAAAAAGAAAGAACGGTAAATAAATAAAGAACCTGGAGGGAATTCCTCTTTTTATTGATAACTCTTGAAATGCTCCATACATCATTGGCTTTTTAGGCCTGCCAGGCCCTAGCTAGGGGGATTAGCCACTCATGGTCATGAGGGCTTTACAAAGAGAGGAGGGGTGAAAGAAAGGGAGTAAATGAAACCCCTAGGAGAGGGGGTTCTGTGGTCGTAGTCCTATGTCCCTTGGATTGACTCTCTATTTATAGTTGCTGAAGTTGGCTTTGGGCCTTCGTAGGCGCGCTTAGCGCGACACCCCGCGCTTAGCGCATGTACTTCCTGGCCCGCTTAGCTCGTGATGCGTGCTGAGCGCGCGTATTGGGTTGAGCCTTCTTCAAATTTTCTTCTTTTCTTCAATTTTTCTGCCCTTTTTGCTTGTTACACCTCCAATTTTTATATCTGCACCCAAAAATTCAATTTAATTAATTTTCTAACTTTTAATCACAAATAACTGCTAAATAATTAATTTCAAGCCAATATTTGACTAATTTTCTATTATCAAAATACAATTATTTAGCAGTTATCAATGTACTTAGTAACACAATATCCAAAGGAGACAATTGTTATTTTCTACACTTACACATCCAAAATGTATTCTTTTGGGGACCAGGCTTCTCCGGTTGCTTTTTAAACAAAAAAATTTCAGTACATTTTTTAAGGCCTTTTTGATTGCCTTATTTTTCTTTTTCGTATTTTTATTTATTTATTACAGAAGGAGAAGCATCATAGGAGAAATCATTGCTTCACTCAAACTAATATTCAATGATGCCCCTCTATTTTTCAAGTCAACAAGTAGCAAGCATTAAACTTTTAACACAAGTGGGTAACAAAGAAAGTATCAATTTAGCTCAAAGGGGACAATTAGGGGATACATTTCAGCAAATAATATGAGTTTAGGAATAAAGCCTAGAAATTGCCTCAATCAGTTCAATACACACATGAAATTTACTCAAGGATATTTATCTCAAGATAAACCAAATGCATACCAACTCAAGTGGTTATAAATCACACAATGAGATTAAGCTCAAGGAACTTCTCATGCATGATTTTCTCTGCTAATGTTCTACGCCTATGGAAAAATCTTAATCTTATAGCGAAGCGGTGAGTTCCAACACAATTTATTATACATACATACATATATATATATATATATATATATATATATATATATATATATATATATATATATATATATATATATATATATATATGGGTTCTACAAAAAATGAATTTCTAAAATTAACAGAAAGTCAATGTGTAGTCAAGAACAATCACATGGAAGTCATCAACACGAGTGCTACAATAACATCAAGTTATGGGTGAAGTGATATCATGAACACCAATTGATGGATTAGCAAATGTATCAATGCGTCTCAAGTAGTAAAGTTAAAATGAAAGTTCAAGTATCGTATCCACAGGGACTTTATTTGTATTTAAATAGATGAATATTTGATTAGTAAAAGAAGTTAAAGGAAATTTATTTAAAAATGTCATGAGAAAAACAGTAATTTAAATTGACAGGAAATTAAATCAAACAAGAGAAGAAATTAAACATGAATTAATTAAGGACAAAAAAGATGAGAAAATCCAATATTATTGTAGAAGGAAATTTAAAAGATAAGAATGTTGGGAACTTAGCCTACCAGAGCTACTCTTTGATGTAATGTTAATGATTTTTCTCTATTTATAATTATTCCAATTAACACTTGCATCTACTAGTATACTCTAACTTTGGTCCCCGCATGAAAGAGTCTAATTTATCTATTTTCTTTCCCAAACCTTTTGCAGAGCCAACATAGTAAATTGCATTAAGAATAGAGATGTATAACAGGCTAAACAAATATCAACCTATCCCTAGTAATCACTTTATTTAGATACTCTTTCCCAGTTCTATTAGAAAATAATATTTTCCAACACTACCCTTAAAACTTACCATGAAATGGGTGATCATAGCACAAGTAATAATATTAAACACAGGAAAAGATAATGCAAATGTAATATTATTAAATGGATAGGAAGAGAAATTACATCATGAGTAGTTGGTTGCTAAGTTCCCAACAAAGGAGATTTAACTTCTCATTATCGTGGAGACTTTACAATTACAAGAGGGGAATATTTAGTAAATGGGGAAAAGATAAGAAAGAGAATTGAAGGAAGAAATGACTTCCAACGCTTGTTTCTCCTTCTTCTAGCCTTGCCTTCTATAAAGAATTGTATTCTCTTGGAATTTCTGTGTGTTTCCTCCTTCTTCTTTTATAGGTGCAGATTAGTGAGCTTCTTGCACTAAGTTCGTATTTACTTTCCTTAATTAGTCATGCTTTCCTCAATTAGTATTTTTTCCTTAATTAGTCTTATTTTCTCAATTAGCCTTTTTTTCTTAAGTAGTCTTTTTCCTTAATTAGCCATGCTTTCCTCAATTAGCTCTGATTTCCTTAATTATTTCTGCTTTTCTGGGCTTTATTTTACTCACCAAGCTTCATAAATCCATCACTTTTAATATTCTTTGCACAAAAACTTAAATGATGTTAATTTAATAATTATTTACTCAAAAAGAAAAAATTAGGAAAGAAAAATTATAAATTCTTATATAATTTAACCCCAAAAATACATTTATAATTAGTAGTTGTCAACGCCCACTATACTAAAATGAACCAAATGCAATGTCTTTGTGCACAAAGATAATGGAGAAAATGAAACAAAGCAACAATTTTTTAATTTTTTTTACCATGACTGTGATCGACACTAGCGCTAACTATTAGGGCCATGGTTATTTTACCACGTCTGTACTCGATTCTGACGATAGATGTATGGGCCATGGTCAAATAACCACGATTGTGGTCAATCCTGACACTAAAATGCATAGGCCATCATAAAATGACCATGGCCCTCGTATTAAAAAGAAAATTGACTTAACAAATGAAAGGAAATTATATGAAAAAGCGTAAATAAATGGATACAAGTCATGAGTTGCCTCTCAGATAGTGCTTGCTTAACTTCACGAGCCTAATAGATGAAAAATAAAATAAAAAATCAACCATCCTCGAACACGATATTTTTCACTGATCATCTAGTATAATCATCCACTCCATAGCCAAGAGTTGAATGAAAATGTCATCTCCTTTTTTCTTACTCCATGCAAGGTTTTTTGGAATGCCTTTTATCTTGGGAGGGTCATTCTTCCCCACACTTGGGTGAGACTTAGCCTCAGTGACTTCCATCTTGTTAGTGGCTCGCACAAGATTGCAAGACATTAAATTAATGCTAGCACTTAAGTCACATAGTGCTCTATCAAATGACAAGTTGCCAATGACACAAGGGACTGAAAAACTTCATGGGTCTTTAAGCTTAGCAGACAGTTTCTTTAGAATAACAAAAGAACATTCCTTGTTGAGACTAACTATTGCAAAGTCTTCCAATTTATTTTTATTTGAAATAATATCCTTTAAAAACTTAGCATACTTTGGCATTTTAGCAATTGCCTCAACAAATGGAATGTTAACATGCAATTTCTTAAACATTTCAACAAACTTAGAAAAATGTCTATCCTTCTACTCATCTTTTACTTTTTTAGGAAAAGAAACACTTACTTGAGTAGGTGTCAGTACTTTCTTCTCACCCACTTTTTCTGTCTCATGACTCTCCTCAATGAAAGCCTCTATTTCTAGTGTTGGAGTGGCCTTCTCTTTCTTCATTAGTTCTACCATAACTTTCCACTCCTGGCGCTGACAACATTCACCTCCTCATTTTTAGGATTAGCTTCAGTTTGGCAAGGAAGTGTGTTAGGTGTTCTTGGAGACATAAGAGTGACAAAGTTTGACGTGGTGGATTCTAAGCATTTGAACCTCTCATCACTCTTAGTTATGTGCTCCATCACCATGTCTTGCAAGGTTGGTCTCCCCTCCTCCTGCTTAGGCCTCTGATTATGATACTGACGACCTTTGTATATCTTCTGATTTTTATTTTGCAAGTGAGGGAGCTTGTACACATTCTGGTTCTGACTTTAACCTTACCTTTGATCTCTCTACTCTTTCCACCAACATAGTTTACTTCCTCCATGGTTTGGGTGTATAGGCAGTCTCCAACCACATGTCATGTTTCCCCACATTCCTTATTGATAGGATTTTGAGACATGGGCGTCATCATTTGCACTTGAGCCTTCATCACAATCTCCATATGCTTGACCAACATATCCATCTTTTGTTCAAGAGAAAAAATAGATGAATCAGCTTTCACTTGATGAACCCTAGAGGATCTTTTGTCACCCATGCCATTGTAAGCATTAGAGGCCATAGCCTCAATAATCTCCACTGTTGCATTAGTTAGCTTGTGCATAATGTTTCCCCCGGTTGCAACATCCAGGCATGATCAGTTGTGCTATGATAGTCCTCCATAAAAGATATGGGCTAGCCTTTGTGCTGGGTATCCATGATGTCGGCAGATTCTTTGCATTCCTTTGAGTCATTCTCGAGCTTCAGAGAATGACTCTTGCTCAAACTAGCCAAAGTTCCCAATCTTTGGATCAATTGCTCAAACTTTGCTAAGGAAAGAATTTCTTCAAGAATGCTAGTGACCACTAATCCCAAGTGATAATGCTCATACTTGACAAGTCATCGAACCAATCTTCAGCTTGCCCCTCCAATGTGAATGCGAAGACAACCAATCTAATGTAGTCAAGAGCATTGGCAGGACTCTTCACCATGTTTGTGAGTCTTAGGAACTTCCTCAGATGGACCATTAGGTCTTCTAACGACAGACCATGGAATTTTGATCTCCCAGATTGGAGAGCTGTATGGTTGTAGTTTTTTACACAAGGGGTGAGGCAGTTTTGTAGGGTGCGCTCTTGTTCTCCACCAACAATTATTTTCTTGCTCCTTGTTTCAACATTGTTCCTGCGACAGAATTTTTCGATCTCAGGGTCACTCTCAACAATTTTACCCCTTTGAGATCGAGTTAGCATAAACTATCTAACAAAGAAAAAAGATTAAAACACAATTGGCAGAAAAACGAAAAAAGAAAATAAAATTGTAATAAAAATTTAGAATATAAACAAAGATAAAATAGAACAAAATAGAAAGAGAAAAAAATATTAACAATAAATAATTAGTTGATGCAAATTAAAATTATCTAGGATTTGACAACAACACTAGAAACTTGATGCGTAAAATGAATAACATCAAAGAAATTTATTAAAGTACATGGGTATTGCTACATCACAATCCTAATTCTAAGGGGTTTAGGCAACCATGACCATAGAATAACTACACAACATACTACATTGCATTGGAAATAAAAGAGATCGAAAACCCTTAGAGATTCGAATCCAATTGTTCTTGGTGCAATTCTCTTCTCAAAAGCTCTCGTCGTTCATAAATAAAATATATCAAAATGCATGAATATGACATAAAAACTCACATCGAAATACAATCAATTATATGTTTATCAATTTCCAAATAAACCAAGACAAACCTAAAAAAAAAACTTATATAAATAACAAACCATGCTTAGGCGGCCTAGGCTTTGTCTATTTAAGTAAAACCTTGTTGCAATTAGCCTATTTTTATCGTTAAACCTTATTTTCTTTGTTTTTTTTATCTGTCGTTTAAAGTTGTTTCGTGAAAATTATGAAATATAATAGTTGTAGGTTTCCTATTTTACCCTTTTTTATTTTCATCCTAGAGTAAATGTATGTATAAATTAATTAAAAATTAACCAAATGATTAAACACAAATGGTTAATATGCTGAAGTTAAGATTGAATCGTTCAGACACTATTTGAGTTTAATCCTTGACGAAAATAATTATTGGTCAAACTTTACTTACCTCTCGACTGAACTCCGGATTAGTCAGGATCTTTTTCCTCAAATGATTTGAAGGGTTAAGACAAAAAAAATTAAGAGATTAATAATGATATAATTGAAAAATAAGTAAATAAGAGATAAATAATGATATAATAAATAGAAATACTTTTTTCTTAAAAATTTCGACAGTTAAAAAGAACTAAAGGAGTAGCATTTAAGTTAAAAATCATTAATTATATAGGGAGTAGCACAATGGCAATTAATTGATAAAAAAATTAGTTTGAATAAATTTTCTAACAATTACTTATTGGAAAATAAATAAATAAATGTATGAAATTAATTAAAGTTTTCTTATAAATTAAAACTAACTAATGCTATTCAATTAATACTTATCTCATCTAATCTCATTAAGTTAAGGTGAATAGTATATACATTGATTTTAATTTATAAGAGAAATTTCATTTTTTTTTTATTTTCTATTTTTTCTCTTGCAAGTGATAATCAAACATTTGTACCTGCTAAGGACAATTAAACATCCCTCCAAAACAATGCAGCATTTAATTATCAAGCAAATCAAGTTTCATACTGTAATTGTTATAATTTGTTCAAGTATGAACCATTAAATGAGAATTATAATTCATCTAGAGTTCAAAGCTTTACAGCAGTAGTAGTATTAATAACGGTTCACAATAATTAAACACGTGATAAATATATGTGCATTAAAAGAAAATCAAATTCTTGATCTGCATTGATTATGCATATATGATGTAGAGGAAAAGAAACTGTAAAATTGATTATTCGGAGGGGGTGAGTGATCACTGACTAGGGGAAATGTAGTTGCTGCATAAATGGTAATAAATATAAACTCTGCCAACTGTTGAACAAGAAATGGTAAATGGAATGGAAATAAAAATGCGCCATCATCACATTGAGTCTACCCCACCACATTATACAGCTCTTTTCCACCCATTAAACCTAAAATATTAATATCACAATCATGTATTGAAAATGTACGCATGTGATCTCATCGAACTTTTTGAATTTTGATTGCTCTTCCATGTTCCGACATATTGCTTGCCCCCAAAAAAAGAGGACAAAAATAGCTCGGAGAGAAAGATCCCCTTGGAGAGGGCTTTCAACTTTTCTTTTTCAGTTAGAGAAATGATAATAATGTTATATAATAGTATTATAATTATAATGCATTTTAGTAAGTTATATATAACAGAATAAGTGTATGTTATATCCTTGTTCAAATACACAGATTTTTCATTATATTAAAAAATAACTATTCTTTTAGTTTGCTGGAATAAACGTTTTATAAGTAAATATAAAGAAAAATATAATATAACGTTTTTGATTGTTGACTTTCCCAGGACTTTTACATTATAATATTTTACATAATGTCACTTCATTCAATATTTGTATTAGTCATAATCCTCTATTGGTCCAAATCTTTCGTAAGTAATATTTTTCTAAAATCTCGATAATCATTCCTAATTATTACTTGCTGGGTCAATATGTGTTCCCACAAATAAATTATATGAAAGATCTTTCCGTTGATATATATATCAAAATAAATTAATATTATTCAAATATGCAAATAATTGATGATAAGTAATCGTCAACTTATAGTATCACAAGATAATACTTATTAGAAATTTAATTTTTGACATAATGTCCATTGAGAACTTTGAATTAAAATTGATTTTGGGGTGTAACTATCAAAATGACCAAAGTCTAACTAAGGGTATACATAAAATAAATGACTCAAATTAGTGTTTAAGCAAAAACTACTTCTAATAACTTTGAGAGTTGAGTCTAAAACTTAGAATCATGTTTTCAACCCAATGCTTAACATAATCAATGAAAAATCACATTTGTCTCATCCTAAACTCAAGCTAATTAAGGCATGTAAATGTGG
This sequence comes from Glycine soja, assembly GCF_004193775.1. Classification (NCBI taxonomy): domain Eukaryota; kingdom Viridiplantae; phylum Streptophyta; class Magnoliopsida; order Fabales; family Fabaceae; genus Glycine; species Glycine soja. The sequence continues at coordinate 1,614,977 of NC_041004.1, forward strand.
ATCCAAACGCACCTTATGTACAAGTGAAAATCAGCTTACATAATTTAAATCATTTATGCTTTGTTAGCGTGGATTTTAAGAGGATGAACAAAAACGAATATAAGATCGCTGGTTTGGTAGGACTGATTCACAACGAAATTATTTTGTGTGGAGGTGGGTTTCTTACAAAAAAAATAAAAAAAAAAATCATCCCTTGTTTGTTTGTGTGCAAGTGGGTCTCGCAAGAAAAAAGTGAGTAGCGTTTTTACCCTAATAACATTAATAGTTGGGTTTGTTTTGAAAGAAACCTAACTACTAATAAAAATATTAGAATATTTTCATTCAAATCAAACAAGTTTATTATTTTATTTTTACTATATTTCTGTTAAATCAAACGATTTAACATTCAACTTGATTTTACTATATTTCTCATTTTTCAAATTACTTTTCTTATATTTATATCTACTATATATTTCTCCTCTCACAACCAAGCACAACGTCAGTTTCTCCCAAAAATTTATTTTAACTTTAATTTTAGCTTATAAAAAACTTATTTTTTTTAATATTTAATAGAGACAAGCTTATCTAAATAACATTCTAACTGTTATATATTTGTTTTTGTAATTTTGTTCAAAATTATGTGTACGCGCGACTCAAATCTAATAGTTATTATATCTCATTTCATGTTATTTCTTATTATTATTTGTTTCGGGCGACTCAAAATAAACTCAAATAATTTGAGTTAAGAATTAAATTTCTTGTATACTATTATTCATTTTTTTTGAGCTGGTTATATTAATTTGTGTTGAACTCATACTATTTTTTTTTTTTTTTAAATCAAGCAAGATGGAATGGAGTAGTGATTGGATATGAAGGCGACAAAATCCCCGCACGGTACGGGGCAGGGATCACCAATAATAGCTCAATGGGGCCTTCCTATTTGCAGGTGTGAAAATAGAACTAAAAAGTGTTTCCCTAAGGCCCTCATCACTATCTTGTCAATGTAATTTTTTCCTTTATATTCTTTTTGGTATATATATCAAATGATCAACGTGACTATGTAAAACAAGTATTTACATGTGGTGTACAAATAATAATGTTCTTGCCCTTGTGATATTATTCCAAACTTGGGAAGTGTACCATAACTTTACATATCTACCTTTTCAGGCATTGTTGTAATATATAAAATCAATTATTTGTTTTTGCTATATGTGTAAAGTAAAGAACTGGTTTATGGATGAGGTGGGAGTTTTATAATGTAATGAATAGTGAAACCATGTAAATTCATTTGTTCAATTTCCTTTTTTTCATTTTTTTTATTCATTAACTTAATCTGTTTTTTTTTGTTGTAATAATTAAGCACGTGTACTAAATTTTAAAAATATAAACATAAAATAACAATAATTTATTTCTAATGAGTTCTTTTATTCATACACAAAGAAAAAATATAAAACAGTGAAACGAGTGTGGGTGAATTACATTACATAAAAATTACAATTGAGAAAAAATCCATTTAAACCAGGGCCAAATTTAAATACTATGCATTTTTTGTTTAATTAATATTGCTTTTGTACCCGTTTATTTTAAACATAATTGGGACGTGGATCTAAATTAATCTCAAATATAAATTATGTTTTGGAACCACTATTGCATGATGAGAGAAATTGGTTTTGAAGGTAAAACAAACAGGAAGTTCATCCATATAGTTTCATTCAAAACTTAATTTTGTTCTTCTAATTAAACACAAACAAATTAAAAATTCCTTATAAATTTCAATTAAGGCAAAAATTTTACCTGTAGAGAGCTACTAGCTACTTTGAACTGACTTTAGCCTAAATAACTAAACGAGATAAAACAAAGAAAATACTGGAATATGACCTAACGCCCAACATATAATTTCGTGCTAGTAACTCAACATTCTACTTGAGTTGATCCACCGTTGGATGAGACCTGAACTAAGTTTTAAGATAAATATTTTTATGAGACAACTAACAACAAATAATTTAAATAATTTTTTTATTGGTGGGTCTAAAACTTAAATTTTAGTTATTTTATCTTTAGATTAATCCTGCATTCTACCTTAGTTGAGAACCTTCTTTATAATGTACAAGGATCAAAATAAGTGCAAAACATTGGAATATGACCTAAGGCCATTAACAACGAGCACCCACGCAGGGTCAGGGCTCTACTCGTGAGATTTAAAGTAAATTTTGAGAACTTTTTTACTTTAAAGAAAAGTGATATATAATATCTTTTTTAGTTAATACGTGTGACTTTTTTTACTTTTAAAAAAATAATAAATATTAATAGGCCTAAAACTTAAATTTTACTTATTTTATCCTTAGTTCGATCTTACCCACAAATCATGAAATTCTATAAAAAAGCATTCCTCACACATGCACACAGAAAGCATCATCTTAATTCAAAAAGGAGTCTTATAAATAAGTAGGGAAGACACAAGATACACATTAATCTCTAATTGGCTCGTTTTATCATTTTATGCAAACACAAACTTGAATGTAAGGGTCTTTTAAGTGACCGCACCAAAACTTGACTTGCGAAATTCCAGCCTTTTCACCCCTTTAGAATGGTAGCTAAATAAGATTATAAGAATTCAATCAAGTTCATTTTATATTATATAGAGAGTATTTTACTTGCTTGAAAACTTCAAAGTTTCTAAAAATACATTATAGGAAAAATGATCATGTTATTGAAATCCAATTGCTGCACAAGATGTGTCAAATTGGAAAGGTTTTTAAATAAATATATCATCATATTAGTGCTTTTAAAATTATGTTGGTTTAGAAGAGAATGCTTTTAATCATCTAAAACCGTGTATATTGAATGAATATAATTTTTTTATATAATAATACTTTTTACCCAATATTTTTAGGCCATTTATTAGCATTTATTTATTTATTTTTACACATGTAGTATCACATGGTGAAGACAAGAATTTGAAGTGCTTGAAATTTACTCAATGCTCTGTCCCTACTATTGTGCAAGTATATGCTCAGTGCATCTCTTTAAAGGTGGCCGGTTAGTGTAGGTTATTTGTGGATTTGAACATTTAACTTGAATTGGTATATACAGTAAAATGGAATGATTAGAACATTGCATAATTTCTCATCCTCTTTTATGATAAACAGTGTTAGGGCATCAAAGGTCAAAGGAACAAACATCAGAAGCACATGTTTGTGAGGCTGGCGCTTAGAGGAAGTGAATTTCAACGGAGTGGAAATTCTAGGAAACTTGTGCATTAGGTTTTCAACTATTGATGCATCAACTGCCTCTTCATTGATATGTTATATATGGACAAGACTCTCCTAACTAACATATTTAGATACATCAGATTGAAGAACTTTGTGGACAAATATATGGAAGAGTACTGCAGCAATAAATGTTACAATAATGACCAAGAAAGAATAATTGAAGGGGTGGTGGTTTCTTGATTTGATAGTTCAACCATCGCAATTTTACCGGAGAAATAACACTTGACATGTATAACTTCTTAATTCACTTTGTTAAATATCCCCTTTGTTTATATTAGACGACCTTTTAGAAAAAAATATATTTTAAAATAAATGTAATCATTTTATTAAATTAATATTGCATTAAGTATTTCTTTTTTTTATTATTATTAATTTTTTTAAATTACTCATAATCAATATTTAATGGGAGTAGTATATAATAAGAATAAATGAATAATTAATTAGAGAGATAAATAATATATTAAAAAATTAGTAAATGTTTTCTAAAAAATCAACAAATTAATTATAGTTATTAATTTTTGTATCAAAACTTTAAACGTTATACAATATGGAAAGGTGGGAGTATTTGACAATGTTTTTTTTTTATTGACTTGAAATTTAAATTTGAGGAAAAAAAGGAAAGATTAATTTGTCAATAAGGGCGTGACCAATCTATTTTATCTCAAACAAGTTGTTTCCTCAAACCCTAGTAGTTTCAAGCATTGGTAATTAAAGTTTATTCATACAACTCATCTTACCAAATGAATCATACCCCTCGTGAATTTTTTTATCACCTATAGATGACTCTGTTTGAATAAAAACTCTACATACATTTTCTGGAGAACGAAATAAGAAAAAAAAACTTCTTTCATGAGTTAGTTCGTAAAAGTTCTTCGATTTTAATTTCTTCATAAACTGATTTTAACATATGTATAAGTTTATTTTAGCTCATAATAAAACTTATTTTTTATTTTCCTACAAATAATTATAGAAAAGTTTATCTTAACGTAATTAATCTAATTAATTAATGCGATAAAAATTGTATTGTATATATGTGCAAATACATATAATATTATCGACAGTGTGTGTATATGATGATTTTTCTTCTTCTTCTGAATTGTTGTGTCGTTGTGATTCTGTTTTTTCACCAGTGAAACGCAGAGGATTGGAAGAAAACAAGCTGCCAATTAATGGACGACGACCAAGGACTAAATAAGTTAAATTGATTGGAAGTAATTAGAATTTTGTGTTTTAAGTAGTTTTTTTAGGGTTAGTGTTTTAAGTATTCGATCAACGTTGATTTGTCTAATTTAAAGATGATATTGTTTGGTTTAATGAATTCAAATGATCCTAAGAACCTTAAATTTTATAGGTTTAATATTAAAGCAGTTGTACGTGTTCAATATTTAAGATTAGAATTTTATATACTTATTGATTACAATTATTTATAATATTGTAATTCATTTGATTGTTTTACTATGATATTGATGATATGAAATAATCCATGAAAGCAATTATTAATTTTCGTCGAGATCATGAATATACATAAAAAAATATTCTCTTTTTAATACGATTATTTTATACTAAATGACCAATCAAGATTCAAATAATGTACCATTTAACTGTTGTTGATAATTCATTTGTCATTGTCTTATGTTTGTCCCTTAGTTATAATTTTTAATAATTATCCACAGCAATATATATTAAATTTGAAACTTTAGTCTTAATTCTCATGAAACCATATATAATACAGCCTCTTCTAATAAAGTCACTTGTCTTTTTTAATTTATATTGTAACATATATGTCATATTTTTTTAAATTAAATCAAATTAATATTAAATTATTTCTTAATTAGATATTCAAATACAGAAGATTCATACTTTTCATGATTTAATCACCCAAGAAAAAAAATTCATGATTTCATTAATCAATATTTAAATCTATTCAATCATCAACCATTAAATATAATAGAATATTTTTAAATAATCAATAATATAAATTAATATTTTAAATTTGACTTATTTGAATAACTGAGTTGTGCTTAAATAATTTTTTATTTATAAGTAAAACATAAATTTTAAATACTTAATTTAACTATACTTAATTTTAAATACTTAATTCATATAATAAATTAATGATAGCCATTAAACTCAAAATATATTTGTATCAGCAAATTTTATACTTTTCTATATATAGAAAATATCTGCTTTTGATTTATCGGCCGTTATCTAACAAAATCATATTATAGTGAAATACAAGTAAATATTATTCCCTTCATTCTTATTTATAAGATTTAAGTTTGAAATGATATTTTTTGTTAAGACTTAATTTATAATAATTTTATATTAATTATTTTTAAACTAGAAATGCCTTTCATTAAAAAAGAAAAAAAATATATTGACAAACCATTAAAAAAATTATTAATGATAATAATAGTTTAAAAAAAATTATAAAATTTAGATAACTTTATTATTATCAACTAAACTAATTATTTTTCTTAATTTTAATAAATTAAGTAATTAAATATTATATAGAAATAGAGGAAATATATACCAAATCAAACTACTCTAAACCTTTTAATGTTAAACCTATGAAAAGTTAAACTTGACTCTTTTACACAATTTTTTTATAAACTCATTTACATAATTGGGCCTAATTAAAATAAAAATTGAAATTATTTATTTTATAAGTAAACAAATTTGAATGAAGCATTTAACAAATCAACTCGAATAGCTAGTACCTAACCTCATTTACATTTCTATGTAGGAGGATCTGCGTACATACAAACATTAAGAATCATTTAAAAAAATCGTATATATGACCAATCGGATCCATTCCTTACTTTGGTAAGAGGCATATTGCCGCCCATTTAGTTATTTGAGTTGAAATTTTCACATGCTGTGTTTGGTGACTGCCAAATGAATAAATGTTGTTATACACCTAGCTTACTTAATTGAGCTTTAAATAATTTTTCTAGGTGAATATAGGGTTGAGGGGTATTAAAAGCTTGTCAAAGCAACTGCTTTATGCTAACTTTTACAGCATTTATTAACCGACTTTATCTTACTAATTTTGAAGCAAAACCCCCCATTTTTTTTGTTAACAATAAATTAACCACCATTCAAAAAGGTAGTAATATAGGATTTTCCCTTCCCAACACTAGAAATATGTAGGATTAAGGATTTACATTCCTGCAGGAGCCATTGACTAGTATATATGAGTATTTTTATATCCTTATATGTTTTATATAAAGTAAGTATTAGTATTAAATATAATAAATACAATTAATATATATCGTAAAAATATATAAAACATATTTAAGTTTTTTATTCAATAAAGTAAAAAGATTTGTAAAGATATTGGAAGAAAATTTACAATTATTCCAGGATTTGATTATGAAATAAACAATGAGTCAAAAATTGTGATTTATGACTCTCTAGTCTTTCATCTAAATAAATGTAGATGAATAATCACTTGAAATTCTATTTGCTTTAATTTTCATGTAACGAGTGATGAGACAAACGTATTAATTAAGAAATAAAATAAAACATATTAATTAAAACACAATGCATTTAATAAATTTTAACATTTTCTTTAAATTTATCTCTTAACATCTTATAATTATTAAAAAAATAGTATTTAACACTAGAAATTTAATGACTGGACATAATTCCTCTGACAGCAACCACTTTTAATTTGTGTAGAGTTCTGTGATGAAATCAAATATATGTTATCTAGTGATTAATTAGATTAGTGATAAATTTATCCTTCATGTAAATAATTTGCTACTAAATAATTAGCTCACAAGTCAACCACTTAACCCATCAATCCACGGTGGGTTCACTGTGTTAAGCTAGTTATGTATATTTTGACTTAAAAAATAACCAAATTACGTTAGCTTACTTTAAATTTAAGCAACCCATTGTAAACTATCCTGAGTAGGCTAGGTTAACTCATTTTTATAGCTCTAGGCATATGGAACCTACATTACCTATTATGTTCAAGAAATTGAGAGAAATAAATTAATAAATTAATTCAACTGGTTTTTGCAAAAATGAAATAAAATCAACGACTTAGTTAAAATGTCAATTATGCCATATTTTAAAAAAAAACATAAATAACTTTGTTTTTTTATATAAAAAATACTTAAATATACTTTTCATCGGTTAAGTATCATAATTATATAATTTTAGTTCATCAAATTTCAATTACACTAATTAGGTCTCTTAGGTTCGTTAAATCTATTAACGTGACGTTAATTAATAACATGACACTTTACATATAATATTGACATGTTGTCATTGTGAGTGATTTAGCATGTTGACTTGGTATATAACGTGACAAACAAAAATAAAGAATAAGTTCACAATTGCTGGAGGTGGGAATTCGGTAAAAAAAGAAAACCATAGGATAACTTCATTATTAATAATATATAAAATTATATTATATATAACTTAAAAGAGAGACTAAAATTACACATAAGTTTGTGACTACTAAATAAAATAATGTAATATTATAAATCATACTAATTTAATTAAGCATAATTGAAAACAATATTTTATAGATATAGTTAATTTAAAATAATTCATAATATGAATATAAATTAAGAGATAAATTATTATATATGCATATATACATATCTTATGAAATAATTTTATTACTAAAGTATGTTCATAAAACAAATTTTTGGGCAATAATAATATTATATAATGAAATTTTTAAAGTGTAATTAAATGAATCTTCTTCTTCTTCTTCTTACATTGACAACAATAAAAATTTAACCTAAAACGTCATACATATTACAAAACTATTCCTAATGAGTTACAAAACTAAGGGTGGTCTTGAAAGGATATGCACAATGTTGCAGCAAAGGAAGTTGGAAGCTAGGAGGCCAAAAATAATCATCCACGTTAACTCCTATAAGATAAGATATTGTTCTTAGAGCTCAAACATTTATAAAATTATATAGATTCAGTGACTAACAATGTGTCATCATCGCATATTATAATAATGAAACCACATACACAATTTACTGTACGTCCACCTTGAATATGTTAAAATTAAACCCCAATTAACTCTGATGCCCTTCTCATGATCATTAATTCCGCTACAAGAAGAAAAAGAAAGGGGGCAAGAAAATCTCCTTGCATGAGTCCCCTATGCATAGCAATTTCTTCGGATATACCATCACCATTAATTAATAAGGATTTGATGTATATATGTAAGTGATCCCACTAGCTAGAAAATGCTTTTTTATTGTTGTTGTGGATCTGATTACAATGTTGTCCCATGTAATTGGAAGTTTCTAACATTATTCATTAATTTGAGAGACAGCATGTCAGCATCGATCGATCCCAATTCAAATGAATCCAAAGAAGAATCAGCCTTTGTTTTTCATGTTGTGAATATTCATGTCCATAAAGATGTATCAACAGTGCATCTATTTATTTTCTTGCCCCACTGCTGCGCTCCAACAATGGCAGCTTTATATATATATAGACTTTATAATGGATTCCGCAATCTGCATCCTTTAATTTAATTAAACGGGGCTTAATTTTATTAGATACTAAAATAAAAATCAAATTAATTTGTTATTTTATTTATTTATTTATTTTTGAGAACTCAAAATCCAAAGTTACTATCTACTTACTATATATACTACTTTAGTCTTTATACTTTTTTTTTGCATATATAATACTTTATACTTTGTGCTTCGTTTTCACGTGGTGAATAGGATTTAGAAGCCCATACCATACCCATGTCATTCTTTATTCTCTTCTCTAAGTTGTTGAGTCTTGTATTAACCATTGACCTGTTTTCAATGAAGTTTTGTTTTTGCAACTTGTGTTAAAATTTTCTTTTCCTGCTTTTCTTATGAGAAATCTTTTTATTTTCTTAAAAGTATTCTTAATTTTTTTTGTTGAATTTATTTAAGCTTTTTAAAAAATAAATCTTTAAATATTTTGAGAAGTTCTTGAGATTTTTTTTTAAATCACGATTATAATTCATAAACAGAAATATCGACATTTTACTCTTATATATCTTCATTAATTATAATTAAGTGTTAGTTTTTCTCGAAAAAGAAACGAAGTTTAATTATATTTATATATAAAAACTAGTTTCAACAGATATACACAACTACTGATCAATGTATTTTTTTTTTATTTTTTGGTGGAGATGATTATCAATGTGTTTTTATTTATTTATTTATTTTTGGTGACGATGATGATCAATGTGTATTTGATACATGAATACACAATACTCGATCTGCATGTACGACTTACATTAAAGTGCCATAATTTATAAATCATTGTTGATGACTACCATAGAAGGTCTAGCATATCCGTGTATTATAGGGTATTTTATATAACCACGGATAAAAGAAAACTACTATATATAAAGACATAACGACACCTAAGTTTTTTTTATTGATAAATATTAATTATTAATATCATTAATTTTTTGTTAGTGTGAATTTGAATGAGATTTTTTTTTTCTTTTATCATTAGACCAAATTTATATCTCTTGTACACATCACATAAGTATAACCAAGGAGCAGGAATTGACATCGTATAACTTCAAAACAGGTATGAAATATGAACCAAGATGAACATCTGATCAAGAATTTGATGGAATATGCTGACATGATGACAACCTGTTATGGGTTGGAAAATTAAAACGAAGGAAATTGAATAGGTCATGGTAAAGCACAGAAATAGGAACTCATGATAGTTAAGAGAGGGAGGCGGGTACGTCTACCATTCAAAGACCTGCAATCCCACATGACCTTTTGGACTCAACTTAGCCAAAAGTTGAATGTTTGTGTTGATCTTTTCATGCTATGCCTTATCTATCTTAGATTTGACTATTGTGTGTGAGAGAGAGAGGGCTATAATGGTTTGGTAATTCAGCACAATAGTGTATATAGATGAAGGACCACTACTAAGCTTTGGTTAAATTAGTTTTGCTTTTTTGTGTTTGCATTTATGCATGGCAATGCCGTGTTCCAGCACACACATCCACGTTTATCATATCACTCTTAATTATAAGTGTTTCTTCAAGTTCAACCCTCTATGTAGCCCCACCCTCTCATGATGCTCGATCTCAGCCGATTCTCCCTGCCTTTTTCTGTGTGCAACAAATGCCTTTAATGAACATAAAGGACACCCAAGACAATTTCTTATATATGTGTTTATTTTTGCTTCATGATATTTGATACAACAGAAGAGTGGTTCAAACTCCACATCTAAATTTCTTTTCCTCAATTGGTGTATAATTTTTATGTTCTTAGGATGATTGTATAATATTCTTGGTGTATTCTTATAGTAATATACTACTGATTTGATCCCTCACGTACATAAACTTCACGTGAAAACATAATGACCATTGCTAACATGCACGATACTCTTTTTTAATTTGTTTCCCACATGTATCTTCTATTCTAGACATTATCAGATACTAAAGTGGACACATCTCACAATAAAGATTTAAACATTGATTTGTTATGAGACTAATATCTTCTACTAGACCTAATTGCCATTAATACACTTCTTTCTTGTTAATTAATTAATTATATTTTGTAACATACACAATGACACAAAAAAATTAAGAAATATAGCAGTATCTTTGTTTATATTAAAATTGTATTTTATTTTTTTAATATGTCACTGTCAAATAATATGTCTTCTTATTTATATATATTATAAACAATCGTGGGATGGAATCATTAGGTTAATTAAGGGATATAGAATTGTTGACGGAACCAAAAATTTATTCTATGCATCTTCGATCATAGATATGCTCCATGCATTGTAGTTGTCACCAATGGTCGAGAAAACCAGAGCAAGACCCAGACTATTTGAGGGCTGATGGAAGCATGATCAAAAACAAATAGAGAGTAGAAAATTGGCAAGGGTGTGTACTCAGAGAGAGAGAGAGAAAGAAAGCACCTATCATTGTGATCAATGAGAAAATGCCTTATAATACGATATTGAGTGAACAATTGAATCAAGAAAAGATAAATGAATGAACTTTTTCATTCATACTAAGTCTAGATAAGTCTTTTAAGAGATCGATCTTTTATACACAAGGATTAATATAACTAAATTCTAACTAACCAATAATAGAAACTATCAACACATAACTAAATAAGATTATTAGTTGAATGTTATGAGTTATAACCAAACAATATTGTTACTTAATATCGGATATTTAGGATACAAGAATCACAATAGTTGGATCACCATGTTTATATGTATAAAAGTATTTATGGAAAAATGTTAATTCTTTAAATGAATCTAAAAAATATTTGTTGAGAAAAATCAACTCCTTTAAATAAATTCCCTTATTTAAAGGTATTAGTCTAACAAATTCCTGACTAAGAGATACCTAGGTTAAAAAAAAAAAAGATAACAATATTTAAATTTCAATTTTAATTAAATATATTTTTATGTAAATAAAGATAAAAGTAAGGGAAAATGATAGACTATAGACATGCAAGGAGAAGCGGCAACATTTTCAATTTATTTGATGCTATTTTTTAATTTATAAAAGATTTAGATATATTTTTAATTCTTATAAATGTGACAAATTTTAGTTTATAGTCATTAATAAATTAGGTTTAATCCCCATATATATATATATATATATATATATATATATATATATATGGGTTATTATCATTATTTATTGATGATTTGTCATGTATCTAGACATGATACATATATGGCATGTGACATGACATGTCTAAATGTATATCACCTAATAAGTAAATAATAATAAAAGCCATTTTAATTTTTTTAAATGTATAAAAACGGAAACCAACAAAAATTGAAAAATTAAACAAAAATTGTTATATTTATCGGAACAAACACATTAAACCTTCACAAATTATTATTTAATTCAAGCTTAATAAATTCATGTATTTTAATTAAAATTATGAAATTACAAAGATTTCTTAAATAACTATATCAAAAGGGTAAAGGCTCCACCATCTGAACTGTGGTACGAAAAACTCCCAGCATCTCCTGTGTTAATGTTTTTGTGTTAGTGAAATTTTAAAACATGATTTGGCCAGCACAACATGTGATAGAGGGCTGTGCCAAGAAATTTTGGAGTCTTCTGCAAATGTTTATGAGAGATACATAATATAACATAAATAGTTATTACTAACTATTTTGCTTTTACCTTTTTTAAGTTGTGAAATCATTAATCAAAATCACTATTTTTGGGTTCCGGTTTGCTTTTCTTCTCTTAGGATCAACTAGAAGTTTTCGCAAAACCAAATTTTATTATATTTTTAAAAAATCAAAATTGAAGTTTCACACTATAATATATCAAAAAAAAAAAAAATTGCATCTTGATTTTAGGTTCCCTTCTCTTCCATCTCGATTTACTTTTTTGAAGTTTCACAACAAAAAATGTCCATACTTGCTGAGTTAGCACTCAGCACTCATTTATTTTTTAAGAAAAATGTTATCTTTTTTATAATTTCCTCTTGATAACATTAAAAACATTTAACACTGTTTTTACTTAAAAACTATCAAATTATTAAAAATGATACAAAAACTTAGCATTATAAAAATTGGTTCATGGATACTGTGGGAGTGTTCATATTCATACGTGCTCCCCAACAGAGGTTCTGCCTGCCAGGACACATTATCCTCTGGCATTTTTTGTAGGGCTTTCAATTTCTAACTTCCTTACACTTTAATTTCTGCAACACAAACCACTTGAAAAATGCACTTGTCTGTAGTATTAATTAACTACAAAGTTGGTTTAAAAGGGTAGAGTTTTTTCCACAACCTGTTATAAGAAGCCACAATAATTCTCCTTTTTTAAAATTAAAAAAAAATATATCTATCTGTTAGCCGTGTGTAGTGTGTTCCCCAATCTTGAAGCAGCTTCAACATTTTCCTGCACTAATTTATTTGTAGCTTTCAAGTATCCAACTAAGTTTTAGGATCATGTTTCTGAGATATGCTTGTCACTTGACATCAACTTATGAGTCAATATGATGACAAAAAATTGTGTGCCTCTGGCCCCACCCTCCATTCCTTCCTTCTCATGAAAGCTGAATCAGTTCAAAAGAATATTTGATTGTTATGCGAAGCTTCATTATAAAGCAGTTGATAAATTATTGAATGAGTTTAATTTTTATGTTTGGTTAGTGTTATATTATTAATTAATTAAAAATTATTATTATATAAATTTTAATATAGTTATTATATAAATCAATAAATTTATTATATATAATTATTTATGATTAGATAATATTATGATAAGGTAAAAATCATTTACGTTGTCCATACATACATAATTTATTCTTATTGAATAACTACTTATTACTTTTTTCCTTCCATATTATTTTTCTTTTTAAATGAATACATTTCTTAAGAAATTATTAATTACGATAAAATTGCCAGCTTCCTTTCACAAATATATTCCTATGGAAAAAGTTATAAATATAATTGTAAATTCATTTAAATAATTAATTAAGATATCAATAAATGAAAGAAATGTGTTAAAAAGAATTCATATTTTCGTATTTTTCTAAAATCACAAATATTTCAAGACAAACTAAAATACTCAAAATGACATATAATATGAGACAAAAAGAGTACGTGATCAACCATGCCAAGGTACATTTTAGAAGATCTTGTAGGAAAATAATTTATGTACATTTATTTTAAAGAAATATTGAATCTCACATCTTAGAATTAATTTTACGATATCATTTTTTATAAAAAAAATTTAAGAATAGTAATACTGAACCCTAAAATGACATAATCAATTGTCATTTGAGATTGGGTTCCACCTTCCAGAATCAATAAATGCACCCTAACATGATCCTGGCATATGCCTTACACATAAGTTGTGAAATCTACTCTAACTTGATGATCGATCCAATCAGGATCCGATGATATAATCAAACCGACTTTATTATTGGACCACTCCTACATGTGATTTAAGATGATGATACCGGTTTTGTGAAAATCCAACTTGGAAGATTTTAAAAACCCACTAGGATGTACACTTTAGAAAAATATTGGGAGTGCATAAAACAATAATGGAATGCTGAAAACAATAATTGAGTGCTGAAAGTTTATCCGCACTCTTTTTGTTATTGGAAAATTGGACTTTTGGTTCATTTTATAGGTTTTTTTTTTTTACACCCAGTAAAATTGTTGGTGCACTCAACAATTTATGTAAAATGACAAAAATGTCCTTCACTTCAAAATTTAAAAACTTTTCTCCCTGTTTCTCACCCTGGTTGCTATTGTATGCAACTGAAACATATGGAAATATAAAATCAACGAGATGGATTTTAACCCGAAAGTGAAAACGATTAGGAGGATCTTAATGTTTGGAGTTTAAGATAGTGATGTGTAACAAATTAAGTCCATGCCGTGTTTTTTTGTTTCAAGGACAGAAGAAAAAAAATAAAGCTAATTTATTAAAGAATATGCAATTAGTCATAACTCAAAAGCTAATATATCGGTGAAAAGAAATATAATTAAAGTTCCATATTAATTTATATGATTGAAAATATGTGCACACACATATATAGCGTGTGTACATGTGTCATGCAATTTTAGTAGGGGGAATCAATTAGTAGAAGATTAGTCAAGTTTCCTCAACCAATCATAGGTGAAAACTGTACAAAACTGAAATTGATTGTCAAGAGTTTAACTGTCCCTTATATTACAGGTACTAATATATCAAGAAGATTAAATAATAAAACCATGAATTGTTGTGACTTTAAAAAGGATGTACGAAAAGCGGATAATATATATATATTGTATTTTGTAAGTTATGCTTTCTTAATTTTTGTCTCTCCAAGACTCCAACGTACCATGGTTATTCATCAAAATTTTCATAAAAGAATATTCATATTAAAGATCTATTAAGTAAAAATAACTGATAAGATTATTAAAATTACAAATTTCACTAAAAGTTGTTAGTTAAAATTAGTTATTAAATTTCAGTAATAAAATAGTTATCAAATTAGTTAATAAATATAAAATAATATAAAAAGTGCTGGCTTGAATAGATATAAAAACACTTTCTCTTCAATTAATAGTATGTTTGTTTCACCATCAAGATCCCATGTTTTTCTTCTAAATTTGCGTCAAAAGTGAAAGAAAGAAAAAAAAAGACGCAGAAGCTATGTACCATATTTTACTAATATTTGCATTATGAAATTGTGCGAGAGAAGTTGAGATTTAAAACATTTGAGCGAGGTGTGTTAAATTTAGCCGGTCAAATGGATTTAGTTACTATTAGTCCTGTCATAAACTGGCACGGAATGAAGCTAAATCTGTCTAGCCTCCTTAATTATTTTTCACTAAAATAGGCCTTGTTTTCTTTTTTTTTTGAAAAATGTAAATTATATTAAACCAAAATGATATAACAATAAACAGATATAGAAAATCAAAAGTCTCCCTAATACAAGAAGACCTATATCAAGATGTTAAAACAAATACAACAAGTGCGCTTATCTATATATAAGAAACTTAATCTTGCTAATAACCTTTATTACAGAAAATTGATAATCTTCAAAAATCAACAACATAGTGAGATCAGCAATGTGTTCTTAATCACCAGATTGTTATATCCCTCAAAGGCCAACCCCTTAATTCACACAAGTACATACTAAATACTCAACAATATCATAAATTAAAATAATTTTAGTTATTTGTAATTCGCCTGGGACATAATCCTATTCAAGACTATTTTCATCAACAAATTTATTTATCTTAGCACAATTAGGTATCCTAAACTTAATACAGAGTAAAATTTCTTTTAATTAATAAATATATTTTATTATATCATTTTTAAATTACTTTCTCAATAAGTTCTTTTTTTTAAGTATTTCACACAAGTGGGTACTAACTACTTATTAATAATATAATAAACTAAAATAGTTTTAATTATGATAAAAAAACCTCAAATATCATGCATGAGAGACAATCCTAATCAAAATAATTATGGATCACATTTTTTTTTCATTTTTTTAGTATATAAAAATTATTAATTATGTTTGTTTTAATATACAACAACTCACTGTTCCAAAAACAAAAACAAAAATTATAAAAAAATCTCACAAAATATGGAAGGAATCAAGCTAGCTAGTATAATAGGCAAAGGAATGATTTGATACCAACAGATATGTTCATTTTCACAAGGAATTTGTGATATTTTAATTTCAAATCTCCTTCAAAGTTAAATAAAAACCTCAAAGCTGAAGCTTAATACCTTGTATTTTAGCTTCAATCTCTAGTTCTTGACTTTGTTTTTCACAAACTCATTGTAAAGATGGAAGGAGCAAGTTAATCGTGTATTGAAGATACTGAACCCACTACTGCAAAAAGATGATTCTATATCGATTCTATGACACTTTTAAAGATGATTTTAAATTGTCTTTATAGTCAACGTCGTAGAAAGTTAAATTTTTTTACGACAGTTCTTAAAAAATCATTTTAAAAAAGCTACACATTCTAAGATAGTTCTTAGAAAAGTAACCGTCTGAGAATATAATTTTTTTTAAAAAAAATTAAAATAAATTTAGGATTCTAAGACGGTTTTCTTAGAATGTCTACGATCTAAGACAGTTTTTCACAGAATCGTCTTAGAATGTTTTTTTAAATAAAAAAATTAAAATAATTTTAAAATTCTAAGAAGGTTTTTTGAAAAACCATCTTAAAATGCATACAATTTAAGATGATTTTTTCAGAGAACCGTCTTAGAATATATTTTTTTAAAAACAAAAAAAATAAAATAATTTTAGAATTCTAAGACGGTTTTTTCAAAAATCCGTTTTAGAATATAAACATTCTAAAACGATTTTTTAGAGAATCATCTTAGGATGCATTTTTTTAAAAATAATTAAAAAAACCCTACAACATATTCAATTCCTCTTGCTATTTTTTTTTGTTTCATAAAAATTTAATTGGTTAACTATGTTCAATAAAAATTAAATTAATAAACATTACGAATTAATATGTGGTAATTTAAAAAGACATAATAACTAACCTTTAAATTCCATCTTTACTTTGTTAGTCTTCCCTCCAATGAAGACTGCTATATCTTTACTAGCATGTCAAAAATATACAATTGAATATGAATAATAGAACTTTCAAGCTGCAAGATAACGTTATTTGCAAATTTTCATTCCTAGTCCAATCATGCATTAAATGTCAAGGATTTGATTTCTTTAGTCATATAAATCATGCTATTCGTTCAAAATGTATGTGTCGCATTAACAATTCTTTCAAAGGGGAATTTTCAAATGATATAGCATTATTATTTAGCCAAACAAAGTCATTATACTTATTTTCTTGGTCAAACAGAGAAGTAATTATCACTTGTGAAAAAAGAGCAATATAGAGAAAAAATGGTCAAACTTAAACAATGACAGAAAATTCACCTATGAATGAGACAAATAATTGATACAAGTAGTGATCATTAGAGCACCAAATCTAACATATACAACTGGCACACCTGGTCAATATGTATAAATAAAAGAACTAGTTAATAACTAAGTTAAAATAACTACCTGCATAATGTTTTAAGTTTAAGGTGGCACCTTCATGTGCAAGCCACTACTTCCTATTGCATCAACAACGACCAAGTTAAAATAACTAACTGGAGGATGACTTAGTTCTCAGAGAGCAAATTTTCATTTAATTTCCTAAACTTATAAGTGATTTTACTTAAAAAGATAGTCATTAATCAAGAATTTAACTTGGTAACATGAGAGTTACTATAATAATAATAATAATGATGATAAAATTATTAAGACAAATTGATATAAAAAAGCAGGAATATACTCTTCACGCTAAAGAAGTAATTTGTAACGATTTTTAGCAGCTATAATTTTTTAAAAAATTTTTAAAAAAAACTAAAATTATTATTTGAAATACCATCTCTTCATGTTAAAATTGTCTTTTAGAGCACGATTTATCCATTTTGGTAATTTATGAAATTTTTTTTACACTGATACAAAAATCAAATCATAACAATGAAGTGAAGATGAAAATATCTTGAATACCAATCGACATGAAATAACAAGGAATTAGCTTACACTATATAGACTTTATGTGGTCCTTCATGACACATGAATTTGAAACAACAGATCCAGAAGTTTTCATGGTGATTGGATAGGAAGGGGAGGGACAAATTAAAGGACAAAGGCTTTGTAACCATGATCACCCTGAGGTGAAGTGTAGTAATCTTCTTCAAATGTGAGGTGCACTTGAAAAGATTATTATTACATTTAATAGGTGAACTCATATAATTTATTTATACATATCAACGCTTTTATATTCATTAATTATAGACCTGCTAAGAGTTGTCCTTATCAATAGATTTACGACCTACGTTCTTATATATGCATCCATACTACTAAAAATTATATAATTTGGTTTAACATGATTATCTTTGCCTATTTTAGAATATAGTAAAAAAATTGTGGACTTATAATTCATAAACAAACAACAAACATAATATTAATTAATAAAATGAACAAACAGAATATTGATTAATAAAATGAATTGCCTAAACATCGGTTATGAGGGTAATATTTTATTATGTGGTATTATAAGTAAACAACAAACATAATCTTGTTCATTTATAAGTTTATGAATATATGTGTTATAATATAACGCTTGAATAAATGTGTATTTTTAAACATAATTGATTCAATAACGGCCATAAACTTGAAATGCATATAACACATAATAAATTACGAAAAACACATACATTGCAACAAATCAGTGCTTGTATTATTAACTTCCGTTATTATTTGGTTAACCAATCGATTGATGTGTTGTTACAATTCGTGCAGCACCTCAAAGATAATGATTATATTATATTTAACATCAGCCTAATGATTTAATGTTAAGAAATAAGTTAGTCTGTAAAAAATAATTGACAACAAAGTGGGAAATTGGAGATAATGGGTTCGAAAATAAGAAAAAGGGGAGAAAAATATAAAAACTCTAGTTATTTACTTATAATTTTCTCAAAGTGAGGGAGTGCATCTGCACACTCTCACTTCAACATAAATCTGCCACCATTGATATTTTTTGCCCACTTTAATACTTTTGTTGTTTTGTCAACTTCCAAATCTCAAACTTCGAAAGAATGTATATCATGATTTGACACTTCGAACTCTCATGAGATTGTATGACTTGTTTGAGAGGATAATTATTAGTCAAGTTGTGTGTATCATTGACTAAAATCTCAAACTTTGAAAGAATGTATATCATGATTGACTAATTCAACTAAATTTCTTAATTTATGCTAATTAGATAACCGTACGTTATAACAAAGACCGAAGGGAGTAATAGTATGTTCATCTATCTCATGTTTATATACATTTAATGAGCACAAGTATCATCTAGGAAGTTGTACTTTAATTAATAGTAGCTTAATTACGAAATGATCTCCACCAAGTCTAATACGAGACTATAATATGGATGACATGCAAAACCAATGCACTACTACATTCTCTTGAATACGAAGCTGTTTCATTTTGAGTTCTTTCTCTCAAAATTCACCTCTCTAAAGTGCTGCCTCCTAGGAAATATAACTGCAACTGAAAGCCTATCTGTTAGACAAAAAATATTGTAAAGAGAAGAATAGTTACATTCATGCTGCTTTGAATGTGAGTGCAGATTGAAGTCTATGATAATTTACTGCTAAGGGAGCTGCCATATATCGAGACCACTGCCAAAAACATTTCATTGTTGAAGCCAACTTTACCAAGGACAGACAAGAGGCCACTCCCACTCCCACTCTTTTTGTCATTTTTCTTCTCAAGCTTTGAACAACAGAGACAATATAATCCCAAGAACTTATATCTCATTCTTCAATCCAATCTTAACTTTAATGTGTTATTGATTATGGGCTAAAACAGATGAGACATTTTACCAATCCCGAAAGCATACCAAGATCTATAGTGAGTGATGTCACAAAACCTCCAGATTTGAATGTGATATATTTTAGTATGAATTTTTTTTTACCCTTCAAAAGTACAACACATACATGTATTTTCTAGTGCAATTTTCTAAGTTGACTGCATCAATATTAAGATTGAATTTAAGCAAGTAATAAGAAACTTCATCCTGTATGCTCTCTCTTCTTCGAACCCTTGCCACCAGAGAAAACTCCTGTGGCATACCGTGAATAAAGTACAATTGCTAAAAGAATAGCAGGAACAAAACTTCTTTGCCATAACAAACCATGGCGTTTGAGTTTAATCAAATTTTAATTTTAAGCATTGATAGAAGGCCTACATTTGCAAACTTAAACCATCAACAAGAAAACTTCACTGTTTTGTTCACAAAATTAACAACAAAGATTGATATTAATATATTCGGTGAACAAAAAAAAAATATAACATGGGCATATATTTTAACTTCCATATACTTTTTTTATGAAGGTTCAAGCAATTTGGCACAAAACCCAAAAGCCACCACTCAATAGAAATTTTACTGTTCACCAGAAAGATATTCTGTGCTGGAGCCTTTTGCCTCAAAATCTAAGCTCTTCCTAAAATGTTTGATCACAATTAAAACAGATGATTACACTATTACAGCAAGGATCATATATAGTTTTACAAACACACATAAGAAATTTTATCAAAATTAAGGAATTACTACAAAAGCTAAAGACATAGCACCCTCCAAGACAAGTAAAAGGAACACAAAAAATAGTTAAAATCAAGAAATCAACAATACAATTTGTTTAATGAAAATCATGATACGGTTAATTAATAATTTCAATAAAAAAAAAACATTTTTGTTTTCTTAATTACCTAATGTCTTTGTATGTGTGACTAATCCATTTTTTAAATTTTCACAAAAATGCCTTATTTTAAACGATATATGTTACAAAGATCCACTTCTTGAATGTTCAAAAAAATAGTAAATGGCATTCACATTTTTTTAATTGGTTGGATGTTATTTGTTGTGTATTGAATATTCTTTGAAGCCATTTTTATTTGTCTAACTATTAGGCCGAATTATATTTTAGTGATAGTTCAAAACAATTATCTCACAAGTGATTAAATTGCACTAGAAAATATATCTAGTGCAATTCTTTGAAGCCATTTTTGTCACATGTATTTTCTAGTGCAATTCAACACATACATGTATAGTCAACTTATTAATATTTATGTTATTCAACGTCTAAAGTGATTAAATTGAAACCTAAAAGGGTTTCATAAAAGTATTTTTGTTTGTTAACTTATTAATATTTATGTTATCCAACACATACATGTATTTTCTAGTGCAATTCTTTGAAGCCATTTTTGTTTGTCAACTTATTAATATTTATGTTATTCAACGTCTAAAGTGATTAAATTGAAACCTAAAAGGGTTTCATAAAAGTATTTTTGTTTGTTAACTTATTAATATTTATGTTATCCAACACATACATGTATTTTCTAGTGCAATTCTTTGAAGCCATTTTTGTTTGTCAACTTATTAATATTTATGTTATTCAACGTCTAAAGTGATTAAATTGAAACCTAAAAGTTGTTGCATTTAATTGTCCCCATATGTCTTAGACTATCACTTATTGGATTGCCCCTTGCAATACTATACCAAGAGTAATGTCCAACATCAAGTAATTAAGCATTTTATGTATTGGATTATAGTTTTGTACTGTGTCTGTTACACGTGCACATAGTTGATTGAATGCTAGAGCTTCATGCATGAACTCAAAGTAGTTAGTGAATGTCTTTACTATTATCATAACAACAAAGTGAATTAAATAGACGAACAGCAAGCTTATGGTGAGCTCTACTAGTTTTTTTTAATGGTGAGATAAGTATGGTTTTCTCTATTAAGAAGGATGCATGAATTATTTATTTGAAGTACGAAAATAAGATTAAGGGATGTGGTTGTGGATGGTTCTTGCAAGGAAGACGTTTCAAAGCCATATAAGAATGCATTTATGAAACCCTTTGGAGGAAGAATTTTGGAGCCATGATGATTGTATGGTTGAGTACCCCGTAAAAATATTCAGAGAGAGGTGCAATGAAGTATAAAGATGGACCTCTTCTTCCTCTCAATGATGAAGATTTGACTTTGGGGTTGACCTTGAAGAAAAACTAAGTTAATTTAAGCGGTAGAATCTAAACTTCAAAAGAATTAAACTAAGTATGGAAATTCATATTATGTTAATTTAAACGCTCATTGTGAAAAAGAAATAAAGAAAAGTAGAGTTGTGATAAAATAAAATCAAATAAAAAAATACTAAAATTTTATTTCAAAAAACATATACATATTCTAAAAAGTAATTTCCAAAACTATATATATTACCACACGATTTCAAAATTTTATTTTTTAATAGGTATATGTTTCCATAAAATAATTATCGTTACCATTAAAATAAATCACATGCAATATTGATGAACACACGAAACACATCGACGTGCTTTAAAATAAAGTAATTGTGCAGTGACTTATTGACAAAAATGCAACGAGCAATATCTACCAACACATACGTTATTATGTAC
Source organism: Glycine soja (assembly GCF_004193775.1). Lineage (NCBI taxonomy): Eukaryota > Viridiplantae > Streptophyta > Magnoliopsida > Fabales > Fabaceae > Glycine > Glycine soja. Next base: position 1,637,736 of record NC_041004.1, read on the forward strand.
ATAATTGATGGAATGTGCACAATATCGTATTCAATGTAGGGAATGAAATTATAATTAAATTCTATTATTTTTTTACAGAGAAGAAAATAAATCAAAGAGTAGAAAATACGTGCAAGAGGAGAAAAATTAAGCTTCAAAGAATAATAAAAACGGGAGTACGAAATTAAGGTTGAAAGAATAATGAGGACGGATGAGGCAAAAACCAGATATTTAGATTTTGTTATTAATTTTCATTTTTGCCGTCGTCATCGATCTTAACAACATAGTAGTGGACCATCATACCATAGAGGTGGGTTTTGGTTGGGAGAATTGAGAGATTGTCGTCGTTAGAATTGGGGTTTTCATTGCTGGAAAACCTTTTAGAATTTTGACGCATGTAGTGTGGACCAGATCAACGTAGAAGATTCAAATGCTTCTCATTTCATGATGAAGGTGATATTTTCACGAGGGTATTTTGGGGAAAAGGGGAATGGGGCAGTGTATGAGTAGGAAGGGGGTATTTAAATAGCAATATATCGAATATAACATGTTAAGAGGGTGCTGCTTTGGGCACCCACCATTATTGCTAAACCACACAACATATCATCTGAAATTTCAGTTTTACCTTTCCATAAAACTGATATGAATTGTCAATCTATAAGTAGTCCATAAGATTTTTTTTAATTTTTTTTTCAAAAATATATTTTACAAAATTAATGATTCAAGCAGAAATCGAACCTGACTTTTGTATTATTAACACAACACTCTAACCAACTAAACTAATAGATCAATTGTTTTAAAATAATTAATGTCACTATATATAACACTAAAATTTTTAATGTATATTTAATACACATATAAATTTACATAATAAATTTTGTGACAATTAATTTTTATCTAATAATTAATTTGTTTACATATTTAAATTGTAAATAAAAATCATAGGTTTAATAAAAATTTACAAATGTAAAAAAAATAAATTATTAGAGTTGCAATTTAAAAAGACAATATAAAACAGTTTTTTATTATGTTCCAGTCCACTTTGTTCCATTCTCTACCAACAATCCAAACATTACATATTCCCCTATTTAAACAAGACATTAACAGCATTGACTAAAATTAGTAAATGAAAACAGTGCTAGTAGTTGGAGCGAACATCAGGGAAGAAGTCTTCATAGAGATGGTAATGAGGAGAGAATTAAATTGCACAGTACATATTAGAACAAAAGTTAAAAAACCAATTAGATCAGTGATGGCTGTTTTCAATAAATAAGCAATGATAAATATAAGCACTGAATTACAAGTGAATCCTTAATGGCAAAGAGAAAATATAACTAACACTGGCTTGTGCTTTCCATATAAAACTGCACAGTCTTCACATCTCAGATCCTAACCTTACTTTCTCTTTATATAAACACTGAACAGGAAAGGAAATCGCATCGCTTTGATGCACAGAGAAAGATAGCCTTGAAAACCTCATCCCCAAATCAGCGAGAAGGAAATTTTACCTAAATTACACAGCTATGTTAGTGGGATGAGAATTAGCTTTTCCAGAAGGTCTTGGTTGCAACTAGGATTTTCTCCCTGCCATGTGATTCAGGTTCTTTGTTATATATGGTGGGCTTCCACCTCACTGCATGTGCAACCCGAGCTACTTTCTCAATTACTTCAGGGGTATCCCTCACCACAACAGTGCCTTCTGGGCGTAAAATTCGATCGAGTTCCACCATCAAATCAAGAAGGGTACATCTGTAATGAAGTCATGAAGTGAGCAGGGTGAGCTCATTGTTTATGCGAAACATTGTAGTGTCTGCCAGGATACAAATTATAATAGATAATCATTTTGCATTAGTAAGAGGAAACTGTGGTAAGTCGAGATCTGACATCAATTTAATAGAAGGAAATTTGGAACCTAGGCAACTCAGAACTACATTTGAGTATCTGTTCAACCAATCCTTGGTCCATACTGTGTTTCTTAATAATTCCAGACAGACCAATGAACAGCCTACGCATAAATGCTAACTAATCAACTGATGTAACAGTTGCAGTAGTAGACCATAAGTTTTTACATTTGAAAATTTGAACATTTGACTGCAGTCAATTTAATGATGTGAACATTCATAATAAAAAAAATGATGAAAACATTCATAATAAAGGAAACAAAAGTAATTATGTTAAAATAATGTCATAGTCTCGGAGATACACGGAAGGCTCCAAGCTTTCGACATACTTACAAACACTAACAGAGTATTAACTAGTAAAACTATCAATTGAAAGAAAAAGCATACTTGGCTTCAGTACAAATCTAACACATGAAATTAATGAGCCACAAGTCAGTTAAGGAAGCCTTTTATTAGCACTTTTAGAATGAAAATACCTGTTTCTGCCAGAGGCTGGATCCTTTACAAGTGATTCCATGCTTGCCACATGTATCAGGTCATAGGTGCGAGGATATGTTGAGAAAGGTTCACACCTGTGAACAGTAATCAAACAACTTAGATTTCAAATATTTGTCCATTACAAACAGTAATACATGTTCAAAATTCACCAAAATAAGTAAAGAGGTGAAGTACTTCACTTCAGTTTTCATTTTTTAAAAAGATAACTAGAGGACTACCTAAAATGCACAGTTATAAAATCAATTAAATAATTATTAGCTGTCTCATGCCATTCAATATTTAGCTTCATTTAGCAGATTTCAACTGCAACTTAAATCCAAGATACAAAAGCAGAATGAGAACTGGATCATAAAGATAAATTCTAATACATACAAACATACATAGCAAAATACAAGATAAAATATAGTGGAAAGTAGTAACTGCCTGGAAAAGAAAAGCCACAAGGATGACAAACAAATCAAACTGTAGACCAGGAATCAATTTTAAGCAAAATAAATTCAGTGAATCCCTAGTCAAATGAAATAGTTTCTACTCTCTGGTGTTATAGTATGAAATAGTTTCCCACAGTAACCTGATTTTCAAGTCATGTCAACACTCAATTTACCATTGATTAAGACAAGCCAAAAGATAAAACAAAAAGCCCTTTTAAGAGAAACACTTGAAATTTTCAGCAAAAAACTCACCAATCATGATAAACTCCAATAAGACCTCTGTCAAAGATTGCATCAAGAGTTATTGGCTTGTGAGATGGAACAACATTCATTACCCACACAGGATCAGAATTTAGTGCTGCGGCAAATCCCCCAAAAAATGCATTCATATCCATGACATTGCGTACTGCTGAAGTCCCCAACTTTATTTTTAGAGAGTTCTTATAGTGTGCAACCCTCCTTACCCATCGCTTAGTGTCTGCCTCATATACATCAGCACCATTTTTCAGGACTGTGGATCTCAGTGGAGAAGCAGTTAGCCTTTCTGGCCACTTGGGAATTGTGCCAATAGCATATTCACCTTTGACAGAAGACATCCTAGTGACGCATTTCTTCAATTTGAAGTACCTGTGAAATAAATCATCTTATTAGTGGAATCTCAAGTAAACAACACTATGAGAAGTCCATAAACGAATAACAATGATAGCATTCTCCCGAGTGCTATTATTTCCAGGTCCATACGATGCAGAAATGTGTAGCAAGCATAAACAATGGATGTTTAATGAAGTAATGTGAAGCAAAGATAGTTCAGGAAAAACTAACTAGCAATAGCCTACCGAAAATTACCATGCAAAACTTGGGTCATCTGAATCATCACATAAGTCTAGACCAAATTCATTTTGGTTGGGGAGACACATCTCCGCTGCTGGCTTTTTCCAGATCACAGTGTTACCATCTACAGCAATCAGTTCATAACACAAAGCTCTTGCCACAGCCTGGAGATCTGACCATTCTTTATCTTGTTTAGGCCACTGAACAGGGGGACCAGAAATGACTAAATATCCACCAGGGCGAAGTAATCTGTCCACTTCAATGAAATAAGATACATCTGCAAGGCAAGGTTTCTGCATTAGGGAAGTTATTTCGATTTAGAAGTTTGCAAGATATGCAAAGGTCGGCAGTGATGAAGAACTTACTGTAGGCTGTAAAAGGGATTAAACACCGAGAACAATGGACTAAGTCAAAGCCAAATGCAGGAAATGGGAGTCTGCGAGTACCAAGCATGGCAACAAAAGCTGGTACTCCTCTTTCAAGTGCAAATTGTATCTGTGATTTGTGTGAATCTCTTGGAGCAAAAGACATGGTTAATATGTTTTGAGCTAGTAAATATCCTCCAAAACTGGCAACCTGTAAAGCACAAAAAATATTTTCATGCTAAACAAGAAATTCTAGTAATAAGGTCTCAAAAGGAAACAGGAAAATAGATCCTACCCCACATCCCATATCTAGAGCAGTCCTCAGAACACCACCATTTATTGGAATGTATTGACCAAGTTTTTCAATATACTGCTCTGCTCCATCTGGAAACATTGTGCCACCTCCAGGGAATATAAAGTGAGGACCTTCAAGCTTCATCCATCCTTGGTGACCTTTCCTGTCAGCAATCTTGTTGTATGGCATGTTGCTGTGCCATATCTACATGAATACATCAGTGCTTTTAGATAGATAGATCACTAAATGGCAAACATCAACAACATTCTAAAAGGTAAATATTTTTTCTGAGACACATAATTGCCTATTCTGGACACACGTTTTATATCATAGGTTCTTAAAAATAAATGTCCTAGGGCCAAGTTTGCTCCAAACAACTTGGCTGCCAGATAAATTTGACCAGAACATTCAATTAGATCACCAATTCCTTATAAAATGAAATTGCCTTAGAGAAGTGAATCCATACATCCACCTAATTAGCAATCACAACTTAATAGCATAACAATTTACTTTCTCATTCTAAAACCAAGGCACGCCCAATTTAAATGATGACCAGATCCAGAAGCAGCTTACTTCGTACCCCATTGTCCAGAGGCTCTTCGCTATGCGAAGGTATGGGGGAGGGATGTTGTACGCAGCCTTACCCTTGCATATGCAAAGAGGCTGTTTCCGGATTCGAACCCATGACCAACAAGTCACCAAGGCACAACTTTACCGCTGCACCAGGGCTCGCCCTCATCCAGAAGCAGCTTAAAAAGCAATAATTTTTTTAAGAGGCCTCCCTACTCAATCACCAAAAACATAAACCTGAATCAATCACATGCTAGAAAACACTCAAAACCAAGCTCCTATCTTCCAAATGTGATAATTATTCAGTGAAAAATGCTAGCAACACACTCTTTTGAACATGTTTTCTACTATATGCTGAAATTTATTGAAAAATATAAAACTTTGCGGATCTCACTTCTTATTTAGAATGACATAGTCAAGATTTTATAGTTTTCAATAAATTTTAACTAATAGTAAAGCTGGTGTTAGAAGTGTGTTATAAATTGTGTTGAGCACTTCTCTTATCCAGTTGCCAAACACTAACATATAGCTCCCTGTATATAACCAGCACAATAAAACACCATACTCAAAAGAAAAAGTGTCCGGCTAATGACTGCTCTAAAACAAATAAAAAGTTTTTATTAGAAATTTCACTGAGGTTAAATTAAAATCACGGGGCAGTGTCCTACAAAAATTTCACATTAGAAAAAAATATTGATTAGAATGTACTTACAATATGAATAATTTTTGCATGGTCATTCTAATAAAACCATTGACTTCTGTAATAATTACTTTTAAGTTATATCTATAGTAGTAGTTTCTCTTAAGTGGGTCTCAGCCTAATTCAACTTCACAAAATCGGATTATAAGATGAGAGTTTCCTATCACATGATACTTTTTTTTTTTGGTTTAATTTGGCTATATCACTAATTACAAGAGTTTGTAACAATGTAAATATATTTACACATTGGCATGCATGAAAATCAAATTAAAAAAAATAATAAAATAGTTAAATAAACAACAGCATTCCCCAACATTGCAGCCCAATCTCAAGATCCATACCTTGTGCAGGCTCTCCGGCCACTTCACCGGCACCTTGTATCCCTTCAGCGGCGGAACGAGGCAGAGCGGCGTGGTCTCGAGAGGCGGGCAGTGCCTCTCGCGGTAGTAATTCATCTCCCTGCTGAGCTGGCTGTTGAGCCGCGGATCCTCGCACGGCATGTGGTCGGCGGCGGTGTCGGCGGGGCAGGCCTCGATCACGCGAGGCTGCCGCTGCCCCGCCTCCTCGATGGCCGCCGACACGCGCAGGCGCAGGCGCGGATCCGCGGAGGAGGCGGAGAGGAGCAGCGTCTGGCGGCCGGAGGCGGCGAGGGAGTCTCCCGCCGGCGTGAAGACGAGCAGGAAGAAGAGGAATACCAGGCCGAAGAACGCCGCCGAGACCAGGTCCAGCACGCGCCACTGCCGCACGCGCTTCGAGGCTGGGAGGTTCACGTGACCCATTGAAATGAAAATTGGATCCGATCAAAACGGCGTCGGGGTTAAATTGTTAATGAATGCAACTAACTGGGAGGGTTTATTGGAAGAAGAAGATTGAAGGGTGTGAGATTCAATAGTGTGAGTTTTGTGTTGAGTTACAACTGTGAGGTGAAGTTCCACATCGGTAAGTGGAAAGGTTGAACACCATGTTGAACACCTTATAGGGAGAAGACTCATAAACCTGAACTTAACATGTTGGGTTAGAGTATGGTGTCAGGTCTCCTTATGTGTGACTCGTGTTCTACATGTGTACCCCTCGAAATTGTGTACAGTGAGGTTTATGGGATGTACTGAGTCAGTGATGATGTAATTTTTTTTTTCTTTCTGTGGTTAAAAATCAAATGTATCGATCAATTATTGATGAAAAATTAATTTTGTGACATGAATATGATGATTTAAGAAATTTTTACCTATAATAAAAATTGAATTCGGAATTTTCACATTAAATAGATAAATTTTTCACATTAAATACAAAGAAAACCTTCTATCAACACGGTAACCTATGTATTTGATAAATTAATTAATGGGCTCCTTTGAAGCTTAGATAAATGTCGGAAGCTTGAATTGAACAGCATGTGGTTCAGATCTAACAGAAAATTGCTGAAAATCAAGAGGATAAAACAAAATAGAATTGTAATATGCCCACTCTTTTCTCAAATAAAAATCTGAGGAAAAAAACAAAATGCTCAAATTGTTTAGAATTTTATGTTATTTCGTGTTATGTTCTTTTATTGCAGCTTTGTGTTATGTTTACTTGTTTAGAATTAGAAAAAAAGCTATATGGAAACAAATTATATATATATATATATATATATAATTATTAATAATGGAAATTATCATTTAGTGTGCACATTTTATTAAACAATTTTATTCTTAAATTAATTTTTAAATTTTAATTTTTTTTCTAACTTATATTAACTTCCTATTACTTTTTATATTATTAATTTTGTTTGTTCTGTCATTTTTTTATTAATTATATTTAATTTCTATTGTTTTTATTATTAAAAAAATTAAAGAGATACGAAATGTCTCTCTTCCCTTAATATATATATATATATATATATATATATATATTATTTAAATTAATCAATATCATTTTACATAAAACAATATTACAGTGACAAATATATTTTTAGTCCCAATGAAAAAAGTGTTTTAATTTTAGTCCAAAGAAAATTCTTTACTTTTATCCCTCTAAAATTTAAACTTATTGTTTAATCCTTCCAAAATCTGATATAAGTATTCATCCCTAAAATTCATTTTAAAGTAGATAAATAACATTTATTTTAACAATCTAAATTTTTTTTAGGTGGTATCACACAATAATATTGTATCATAAATACTAACATGTATTACCTTGAATGGGTTACTTGACCCCAAAACACAGGAGTCATCAATACGTATCATATAATAATAGAAATTCAAAACAATTTTTGATTTTAGTCTCCCCTAATTGTTTCTAATTTTAGTTTTAGTCACCCTTTAAATTTATTTACAAATTTATTCCTTTAATTCCTAAGTTTATATCTAGACGTTGATTGTTAAAAGGAACGCTAGACGATCAAAATATATTGTTGTCAACGTCCAATCAGAGCGTGACACATGACAGTCAATATTCTTTTGTAACGGTCAACGTCAAAATTTGAATTTGAAGATCACATTTATAGAATTAAACATAATTTAAGAACTAAATTCGTGAATAAATTTAAATGAGAACTAAAATTGAAATTGGAGACATCTAAAAAGATAAAAATATAATTTTTCCAAACAATATATCAAATTCATGAAGATGAAAGTTCAAGAAAATTTTTTATAAGAACTAAAATAAAAAATCATTAATTTTTATAAGAATTACAAACATATTTAAGGGTAGGAAAAGAATAAATAACTCCTTGTTTGATTCACTAGAAAAAATGAAAGATTTTAGAAATTAATTTTGTCGTGGTTCCTTCAAATTCATAAAACATTCTAATATGTAAAATATATATATCCTCATGATCTAACAATTAAAGGTTATGCAGGTAAACCCAACCAGCCAACCCCCCACCTTTTCTCAACAGGTTAAAAGGATTAGTAGGTTGAAAACCTTCAACCTTTCCTGCCAAAATAACCAAGTTGACACAACATGTCCAACCCAGCACAACCATTATCTTCTGAGAGCTCATTATAATTACCAGAACAGAGAATTCTTAAGACAGATCATGAGAATGTTTTCGGACCATCAACACTCAATTCTTGCGCAACGGAGTCACCAAAAATGAGGTGCAGGTTAAAAACAGGAAATGAAGATCTTGTGACGAATTAATTGAGAAATTATGAAAGAGTATATACAAAAGAAACCATAATATGCCGTTAAAATGTTTGCACAAAAATGTACGTTTGCAACCTTGATTCACTCCAGAATCCTGCTTCGTTAGAGTTGATAAACGCCTGCTATATTAAAAAGTAAAATAGCAACTTGGTCCCATTATCATCAGTCCATAATCAAAGTTTCCTTAATGCTCTAAGATTGAACTCATGCTTGATAAGATTTGATCTCAGTAACATGGAACGAACATCACGATCAAATTCCCTTCCAGTTTCCAGAACCCTTTGAAAGGTGGCATTCCTTTGATCCGCATGCCGTGCATACAAAATTTTGTTGTGCGAATCAATTCGAGCCTGCAAAGTGCAAAAGGTTCCACCAACAATAAACTGCTTAAGTCACATACAGACTGTTTTATTGTAAATACACACACACACGTATATATAAAACTGTCTTCAAAAGTTATAATAAAAAAATGAAACGAATGTAATACTGAGGTGTCGATTTCTTTCCATTATAAATTCAACCAAATCAAGCTATAGACAAAACAAGGCAAATTAAGTGAAATCAGACCTGTATCTGATTATCAGTAATCAATGCTTCTAGTTCCTTCTCAAGTCCCGCAACAGTTGTCTTGAATGCATTAGCCATCATGTTCAAATCAACAGACACAAATGGGAGTGTGTACTGGATAAGGGCTTTGTGACGAATTTGATCATAAAGTGTCTCAACATGGTCATGCAAATGTATATCAAGCAATAGGTTTGCTTTGAGGTTCCCGAGGTATTCCAGACATGAAGCATAGTGACTGAGAAAAGGAAGCAAAGACATCAAGATAAATATATTTTCCAGAGAGCCAGAGAAAAAAAAAACACGTACAGAAAGAAAGTAAAACATTGCAAAGAAACAGTTTGAGTGATATATATAATTAAGAGTAAAATAAATATTGAAAGATGTAATCATGTAACGGCCCCCTTTTCAGTTTACACCAATTCAACAATATTAAAATAAGAATTTAATTAGTATGCACAGACAGTAATCACATATTGTCTTCTATGGTGTGTTCCATGACTTTTGTCTTTACTAGGATGATTTTTAATTAGTTGACAATATAAAACTTTTTACATCGACAATAACATGATAACTAAATTCTAAAAAACAACATTTTAATTTGCAGTATGCAAATCAAAAGGACAACAATCAAGAAAAATAGTTAACTCTAACCATCTCCCTTGTTGGAGGGGGGGGGGGGGGGGGGGGGGAAGGTTTAACCACATCAATAATCAATATAACGAATTCATGTCTATATTCTCCATGCATACCTTCGAATCCAATTTCTTAAATATCCTGGTAATTTTTTCAGACCAGCTTAGCACCACACATGAAGAACTTCATTTACCTATTCTACTGGTGATTCTCTATAGTTTTATTTTAATTCAGTTGAGCAAGAAAAAAAAAAGTGATGCCTAGTGACTAATCCCTAATACATTACATAGGTGAACAACAAAGAAAAAGAGAACATGAAGACCAACTTACCTTGAGTAAAAATCATTTATCAGTTCCCTTACTTCAGGTACTAACTCTAAGAAATTGCGGAAGTTGGAATTGTCTATAACTTTACTCTGCCAGATATTGAAAAAGAAAAAAGAAAAAACAAAGACAATGCCATCAATGTTTCAGATTGAAAAGAAGAACCATCACAACAATATAATGGAGAGCTTGCCTTTAACTCTGCCCGATCAAATGTTGCAAGTGCACAAAGTCCTCCATATGTTGCAACATCTTGAGGTGCAATTACGTCATTATAGTGACTTCCCAGTTCAGGTCCTGTTTCTAGAAACTGCATTAAATAAAGAAAACAAGGTTGCCAAAGTTATTAGCCACGGCAGTTGAATCGGGATACAAATCATGTATCGGAAAGCTTTCGAATCAAATCGTGAATCGTAACATTCATGATAAAAAATAAAACATATATATGTATGTGAGTGTGTGTGACATTTAAAAACATTGTAGGAGCATTTGAACATAAAGAAACATTAAAAACGAAAGCATACATACCTTATGGTTTAATTATTTTATTACTGAGTATTATTTCGTTTATATATAACATGTTATCCTTTAAATAGTTTATTACATTTTTTATTACTATATTTATTTATTGCATTATATTTATTTTAATATATTGATTAATTTGTTATACTATATGTTATGGATTATTTAGTTTTTTTGGTCACTACTACTATTATTTAGTTTATATATTATAGGTTATGTTATACACAATGCCTACTGGCCCAAGTTTGAAACTAATCTGGACACAAGATAGAACCCAACAAAAAAAAAAGGCAAACAAAAGGTTTGGGCCACATGGCCCAATTTGTCTCCTGGAATCCTAACTCCTTGAGAGATTGCAGCGCCGCAAACACTAACAGGGAGGTCAAAGCAGAAAATGAAATTGCTCCCACTAACCCACATGGCCACCGTGATTCAGCCACAAAGCGCAGCCACTTCTGCCGGGAGGCAACCATGCACCGCACTGCTGTTACACAGTTAGTCCGTGCATGACCCAACCCTGTTTTGGGGACGTGACCTGCTTCATCAGTTGCTGCGCCAGACACACACAATTCAAAAACAACTGGCAATTCATGCGATTCTGGAATGATACAAGCGATCCGTTTGCAATTCACACCCAAAAAGGATCCAACATCCAATTCACATCGTTGGGCCTCTGAATCACATTGCATGTATCGGATCAAGATACCCATGATACTTACTACCATGTTATTAGCAATTAAGTTAAGAGGTTATCATACATCCAACAATGATAAATTAGTATTGAATCCTCAACCTCCAAATCAGGAATTTCATAGACCATGCTAGATGGATCTAGTCTAGACTGACTGAGAAAGTAGAGTGCTAAGGAACAGACCTTTCGGGCAGCAAGCTTGTACTTTTTGGCTTCTAGATTAGCCAATCCTGCAGCACATCGTAGCTTTGCAACTGTTACTGCTTCAAGGGCATCTGGTGACTGTTCTGCCTTGCTAACATAGCTTGTAACATGAGGAAATTGACCCATTTCAATGCTGACCAGAATTGCACTCATACACATATGAACAATGTGCTTTGATGTAGTGCAATAATCCCGAGTACGGACATAACTTTTAAAAGCGTCCCCCAATTGACCATGAGCATAGTAAAACTCTCCAAAATCATTGTATCCCATTCTAATGCTTTCCTTAATTAAGTTTGTCTGCAAAAAATAAATGCAAGATGAACAAATTGACAGGATAAGGAATCAATGGTGATTTACGAAAAAGCAGGCCTCATCAAAATACTACCTACAGTCCTATATATAAGAAACAAAAGGCAACATTTTTTTGGTCCTAATTAAGAAACATAGGACTACTTTAATGCTAAATTTCTTTCTTACCACTAATTAACTGTGATGTCTATTAATTGATTACACTCATTTCCACATAAAAGTGAAGCATTTATTGAGCTATCAACAAAACAAGGTACACTCATTGGTTGAATTTGAAAAATAATCACCTCTTAAATATTAATGTATGGATAGTCTTGGAATAAAATTAAAATTTATGACAAAATAACCAATCTAACCACTTTTATTGGTCTTGATGAATTACGTAATTGTTTCTTATATACAAGACCAAAGGTAGTATCATACAAAAGAATGCTATCCCAGAAAACAAAAACAAATCACAAAACCTATCATTTTAGCTTCATAGTTTTATTCTTTTAGAATTTTGTTTGGGAGGAACCATAAATGGCATGACAATTAGTGTGTTTGGAAAACAATTTGTATCAATGTAACATACATCATAATCAATGAGACACTGGTGTTGCTTCTCTGTTTTCTGTCCCGGAATGTACAGATGTAAATTCTTAGTGATTCAAACAGTAATCCAAACACTGTTAATCTTGCATGTTGGATACATTTTAACCAAACCCTAACGCAACCACAAAATACAAAAAACTGCAGAGTTTCCTGTAAATAGCACACAACTGTGCACAACAACCATCCCCCCAGAAGTCGGTAAACAAAACTATCTGCGGAACACATTGCATGAAAAACAACACCAGACTCTTCATCTCTCATAAATAAACACCAGAGTATAAAAAACACAAGGTGAAAGCAATACATACTAATCACCAAACAAAAGCTACATACACATACAGGCTACAGCACATCCCAAAAGATCACTGAATGTATACAAAACACAATAGTTTGCAGCAGAAGCAACAGCACAAACAAATGTTATAGTCAAACAACAAATTTCATCCAACAGCAAACAAAAGAATTTGAAACAAACAAACAACACTTCACCGTAAGGTCTTAAAAAACAGTTAGCGACCAGGATTGAGGCCACAACATCAAGGTTTTTAGATTCACAACTGTAATTGAGGCCAAAGTCACATTTGTTCGCAAATCACAATGAACCTGCTACCACAATTTAAAACTTTAGTCTGCAATTGTGACCAACATCACATTTGCCTGCAATTTCCCACAATAACACGGATTACAACGAAACTGCTACCAATATTTAAAAAAGCTTAGACTTCACAAACACTACTTATCATCAATGACACGTGCATTTAAACGTCGTATTGTCTGCAATTTCCTGCAATATCAAGAATCAGAACGAAACTGATACCACAATCTAAAACCTAAGTCTGCAATTGTGGCCGATGTCACATTTGTCTGCAATTTCCCACAATATCAAGGATTGCGACGAAACTGCTACCACAATTTAAGCCTTCATCTTAACAAACACTACTTATCATCAATGGCACGTGCGTTTAAAACATCCTACAATCAAAACCTAAGAACACGTTTCATCCACATTTTAAAAGCTTAGTCTTCACAAACACTACTTATCATCAATGACACGTGCGATTAAAGCATCCTACAATCAAAACCTAAGCACACGTTTCATAACACCATAATTTGAAGAAAAAAAAATAATAACCTATTTTCAAATAACATGACAATATAAGTCATATTTTTAATTGATTAAACCAACCAAAGATTCTAGGGCAAGAACAAAAACAAAGAAAAAACACAGCAATTTCCAAATTTCATCCCCAAAAAATCAAAAACTCACCCTATACGCATTGAGTTCGTTCTCGAGCTTCTCCTTCTTCTGCTCCGCTCTCCGATCGATGGCGTCGCACCACGCCGCATCCATGCCGTAGTTCGGTCCCAGCCTCCCGTCGATCTTCTGCACGACCTCCCTGAACAGCTGCGTGTTCTCACCCTTCTTAATCTCGTCGTAGGCCATGCGCAGCGCCTCGAGCTGCGACGCCGCGTTGTTCATCTTGTCGGCGATGAACAAAAGCCGCATGATCTTGGTGCGCCCCGAGTACAGCGCCGCGTACGCTTCGATGTCGACCTGGTCGCCGCTCATGATCGCGCGGCGGCTCCGCTTGTCGCCGTCGTCGCCACCACCGTTGGCGTAGATTTCGTCGATCATCGGACCCGAGGTCTCGTCGTCCCCGTCCATGTCTAGGGTTAGGGTTTGCGAGGGTTTTGTTTTGGTGCGGTAGGGTTCACTGGGTAATGTGGTTCGCGCAGAGGTGGTTGATTTGTGTCACTATGTATTCTCGGAGATCGCTAAATACTCTTCGGTGCTCTTCCTCTGCTCTACTTGTTTAGTAGTACTATGGAGATAACCCAAAACGGGGTCGTTTCATTCGTTTAGGTGACTTTAGAATATTTTGAATAGATAAAGTGTTTTATAAATAATTGTAAAAGAATATTTGGAGTGTTTGCATATCCGATTTGATGAGTTTGGAAAGATAAATTATTTGATTTAATCACTTTCATTTTTTAATTTATCATTTAATTAATTTTGTTTAAAATTTTCATTTGTTTCAATCCAAATTTAACGTGATTTGATAAAATAATTTAAAATATTTAATATTTTATTTACATATTATTATATAACTATATTTGCATCTTAAGTCAATAGTTAGTAAAAATATCTTTAACTAAATATATTTTTTATAAATAAGTATAAGTTAATGATAATTTTATAAATATATAAGAAATAAAAAATATAAATATTAGTGATATTATCAAATTATGAATATATATATATATATATATATAAAAGTTACAAGAGACTTTTGAATATTAGATGTTAGATTTTTTAGCTTAAAACCAATTAACATTAAGAAAATAAATATATAAGCTATATTTTCAGAATTGAGATAGAGATAAAGTGAGATTTCCTAATAAATATCACCTCTCATCTTATTTGTAAAAAAATAAAATAAGTTGTAGTATATTTTGCACTATAATTTGATTCTTACAAATAGGAGATAAGATAATAATACATAGTCTTTATCATAAGAGAAATTAGATTATGTACTTTCAAGTGTAAATTAGTCATCCAATCACATACTTTGTATGTTCACTTTTGTAATAATTACTTTAAAGTTATATCTTTTGATTGACCGGTAATGTCCTTAGGCTTCTCACTAAGTGAAGGTATGGGGGAGGGTAATTGTACATGGCCTTACCCTTGCAAGCACTAGTTCCTTCAATTTTTATTAGTAACCGTTGGTGTGAATTTAGCTAGTCATAATTCGTGAAATGCCGTGCATTTTTAAGAATAAAATAAAAGTGAAGGTATGGGGGAGGGTAATTGTACATAGCCTTACCCTTGCAAGCACTAGTTCCTTCAATTTTTATTAGTAACCGGTGGTCTGAATTTTTTGTTTAACTGGTATGCAGAAATATGGAGGCAATCTAAATGAAGCTATTAATGCCCATTTTCTTGAGGTGGATAGGCACATGTATGGCAATGTGGTTCATAGAGTTGCTTTTATTTTCTTTCATCTTGTTTTTACTTCTATTTCTATTTCTATATGCTTTCTAAAATTTGCCCTGCTTTCAATAAACATTATTTCAGGATTCATCTGATGGTGGGCTTCCTCGAGGTCATTTTCAGCAAGAAGATGATGATTTGGCTCATGCACTTTTGTTGTCCTTAGAGGTTTTTGAATATTCATTTTATTTTGACAATTCAATTTCTCCTTTTCCAGTCTTTCTGAATTTTAGTTGCATTGAATTTAGACTGCAGAGCAAGAGGCCAAATAGAGGTAAGGTATGTGACCACCAGCACTGTGGTTTGATGAATGACCGATGACTGGTTGTGCAACATCTTGAGCTACAATTTGATTAGATGATGTTCCTAACTTGATTTAGAATATATATATATATATATATATATATATATTTGTCAAAGAGAGAAAGATATATTGATCATTCAATCTTATTTCAATAAGTTATTGACCATTCAATCTCATCTCACAATGTAGTGGGGTGGTATTTCTTCTGAAGAGCTTAATGAAGCATTGTTCGCTGAAACTGCACTTTTTGGTGAAATTTCCAATCACAGTTCTCACCATATTTCATCCTTGCCTAATCTGCAACATCATCCAGAACAAAATGTGGATCCGAAGGCACAATGTCTGTCCACTTCTATGTCACAATTATTAAATGACTCTCGCTTGCTGAAACAACAACAGGTTTGGATTCTGGCCTGTGATGGCTGTGTGATCAAGGTTTATGACATGATGCGTCATTTGTCATAATTTTGTGCAGGATTCTGAATATCTAGAGTCACTACGAGCTGATAAACAAAAGGAATTGAGTTCTCTCAATAAAGCTGAAAGCCATTCCTCAAAGGAACAAGAGTCATACAAAAAAATGCTTGTAAAAAAGGTAACACATTTGCTCAGTTTGTGACTTGTTGACTTTGTTCCTGCTGTTAGTTGTGATAATGAATATGAATATGATTTTGTTCCTGCTGTTAGTTGTGATATGAATATGAAGTGTAACCCTTCATCTATGGATAGTCAATATTACAGTTAACTAAAGGTTGCATGACTTTAACTCCAGATATTTGTCTATACATGTAAGATTGAATGGTCAATAACTCACAAATAGCCCCTTTCTCCACTCACAAAAAAAAATAGTGCTTGTGCTTGACATGCCCCTATGTATGTTTTTGTGTGCATGGGTAGTTATTCTAAGTTTGTATGGTTTTCCTGTATTTGTAAATGGTGGTGATTCTTAAATATATCATCATTATAAACTATATAAATACAAATTCATTATAAGATGTGGCTAGAGGCAAGCACCACTGAATTGTGTGTGCCTTGTGATTGCAGGAATTGAGGAAAATTCTTGACAAGAAAGAAGTTAAGCTTTCCAAAGAACCGCCGTTATCTGATGAAGTAATTACTATCGTTGTTCGAATGCCAGTTGACAAACTAGAGGTAAAATTAGCGTTAGAATATGATGAAATCCTTACAGCATAAGTAAGAAATCTCTGTTGAACAGAGAAACAAAAACAGCAAAGATAAACCAGAATAACTCAAGAAGAAAGTTGGAACAAACAGGCCCCTAATGATTAGCTAATGAAGAGCTCATTTTAGCTTATGGAGAAACTCATCTCATTTTTTTCTTCTTGTTTTCTTTTCTTAGAAGTGCTTCTAATGAAGCTTACTCAAACAGGCCCTGCCCAGTATACATTCCCCAAGCCAATGACACATCCATTAGAAAGAGTGCTCATATATCCTCCTAAACGTTCTAGCCACCCTCTCCTTTGTGATTTCCTTCATCATTACATTACAATTCTCCAATTCTCTTCCCCCAATACCCTCTTGCCAGCAGCCCATTATGTTCAGCATTTCCGTTCATTTCCAACGGATTTCTCCACTTCCTGACTCCCTTCTTACATTAAATTTCCATGCTTTCCCCTTTTATCTGTTCTTCTTTCATACACCAACAGACATTTGCTTCCCTTAAGCCCATTTTTCTGTTTTTATCTCTCTCCTGTTTGGAGAATTGAGACATTGTTTCCTACAATCGAATTCATTTTAAATACCAGATGAAATCAAATTCTTTGTGAGTTCTGTATTTAAATTAGCATACTTTTTCAAAGTTTATTTTTGAATTATACATTTTCTCTCACAAGAACCTAGAGGAAAATAATTTCTCACTTCAGTTTAAGTCATTTCTTTCAAAAAATCAAACAAGTCTTTTCTATCTTTCCCTTATTTACTTCATGAATGCATACCTATGAAATAGGCATCAACACATTTCGAGGTGTAATATGTCTATATTACATTACTGTGAAAGTTGGCATACTTGGCTAACGAATTGTCATTTTGTTACCTTGGTAGCTTCTTTTTGATTTCATAGACATTTGTGGAGCACAGAAGCCTGGAACCTATAGACTTGTGAGTGTCTCTTTCCTATCCACTTCATTTCTGGATTGAACCTTCATGTTGTTTTACTTTTATGGCATGATTTATGACATGCCGTTTGAACACACTCTCTAACATACTCTTTTACTCTTTTGAACATACTCCCTTTTATTTGAAAATCATAAAATTTTGTAGGTTTCACATCTTATTTAATGAATCTTTCTCATGATTTATAGTTTTCAATAGATTTTAACCAATAAGAGACACTGTTGGGAGCATGTAAGAAAGTGTGGTGCTAGCACTCCTTTTTTTGTCAATAGTGTGGCTAAAGGTGTTTAACTTCATGCTTAAAGTATATGATTTAAACAACTTTCTCAGTGACTATTGTTTCTTGATGCATGCCATGAATTATGCTGGTTCCAATTGATGTGTAACTAATACTTGGGAATGCATTAAACTTATAGTAGTTTGATAATATATCCTAAAACTAATTTAGTGATTGTTAAGGTTTTTTATGAAAACTGACAAAGGCATAGATGATGACACTTAGTTTTTATTATCCTTGGGTTTAAGTATGTAATGCATTTCCATCGGATACAACTTTTGTAGTATGGGGGCAATTATCTTGATCATTAATTATATTTAACCATCATATGTTATCATTGCTCCAATATTTTTTAACAGGTAAAGTCATAACCGCGTCGTGCCTATAGTATTAACAATTGCTCGTCAACTTTCAATGAAGGAGGCCTTAGCAAATTAAAACAATGAAGCTTTATTTCTAGAGTTGATTTAGTTTCACCTATTTTCCTTGTAGTATCTTGATCTTTTTTTTTGCTGACTTTTTAGTATCTTGATCAGTACAATATAGATTTGGATCCCAAAAAAACTTTTGAGACGGTTGATAAAAAAGAAAAAAGAAAAGTGGACGATTGATATTCATTGAAGACAATGGAGGGCATTTTTTTGCCAACAGATCTTATTACTTGTCAAGTATTATATTTTGAAATGAAAGAATTGGCTATTAGACAAACATACATCATCGCTTGATCGAGCTCATTTTTTAATTTCTACATTATTCATTCATTCAGAGTGATAAAGAGTGAAAAGGTTTATTTTTTAGATTAGTGGGAAAAAAATTGGGTGGATCATTTGTATCTTTTTTTTTTATTTCTTAAATTTATTAAGTTGAATCTTAGGGATTATAACAAGTTAATTAATCTCACTTCACAACCACTTGAAAAATAACACCCAAGTGAATGACTTGGGATTTTGTTGGAACCAAATACTTAAAAGGATTCAAATTTCACTAAGGTTGTGCTTGATTTAACGATGCATAATATCAAAGAACTAGAATTGATCACATCTTTTTGTATTGCAGCAAAGTTAAAAAGTAAGTTAAAGGATGAATCTAATATGTGTTGTGGAAGTATGAGACTATAATTTTTAAATAATTACAACATATAACATAATTATGTTCTTTCAGAGCCTCTAAAAAAGTAACACATCATCGACAAAAAGTAAACGCGTGAGTGAAGGATCACCTCACGACAAAGATATATGGGTTACCAGATATTATTTGAAATCAACTCATGAATCCTCAACCCCAATTTCTCTACACAAAGCACAAATAAGCATGACGAGAGTAGATCACCAAGTGCAACCCTCGTAAAAATTCTCTAGGTTGCTCTCATTCCAAAGGATGTAGAAACTGAATCCATGAACTGTGATGTGGCTAGCAATTAAAGCAGGAAACCCAAAGTTAATTAAGAAGGATGGAATGAAGGAAATTCCAATTATACTCTATATATCTTAAACCTAATGTGCTAGAATCGCATTGTCGTGGGTCAACATATTGGTCTTTGAAAGCCCCACTCACATCTCCCAAAGATCATCATCACCAACGACGAACTAATATATTACTTGAATAATTATTAACTAAAATTAACTCATTTAACTATTCCTATTATTTATTTACTTATTTCTTATATATGACACTGCCAAATATTTTTGAAATAAAATAAACAATTGAGGTTTTTAAACATTTTTTTTTAATTTGGATAATCTTTCTAATAATATGAAGTTTATTAGTGGCAAGTGGAGAACAGTGCAAAGTGTTAGCATAGGACTTAGAAGTTTCTTTTATTTTTTTACATTTATTAGTTAATAATACACGAAGTTAGTTAGCACTAACGGTTAACGGTTAACGGTTAACGGTTAGCACGAGTCCAACGGATTCAGAGGTTGGGCCCCACATCACAAAGTTGAACTATAAATGAAACTGTGGCTAGCGCGCATAACCATAACAAACAAACAAACACTACACACTTTCACTGCAAAAAGTCACAAACACTTTCAGATCGACCGAGCAAACGATGCCGATGACGAAGCCGAAGCCGATGCCAGAGGAGCAGAAGATGGAATACTTCATGCAAGTCACTGAAGCACCGTTGTCCGTCGCCGTTCAGAAATTAGAGGTACCACTTCACATTCTCTCACTCTCACACTTTTTCTATTTTCTTTCTTTTTTCCTCCTCCGTTTCGTTTGTAGTTTCGATACATGCAATATTGTAACTACTCACTTTAATTTTCGTTTTTTCGTGCATTTTTCTTAATATTTTTCTGAGTTTTTGCTTAACTGGTCTGCAGAAACATGGAGGCAATCTAAATAAAGCTCTTGAAGACTTTTATCAAAAGGATTCGCTCCGGTATGGCAATGTGCTTCTTAATTTTATTTTTCTTTCATACCTTTGAAATTGAAATCTTTATAAATGATAATTATTTTTTTTTTTTACTAAACATGTTCTAAGAAGCCGAGTTTAATTAATTTCTTTGATTTATTTTATGTACTAATAGTTTGTATGATTCTTGTTTCGACTAGAAAACCAAGTCAAAATGAGCAACATCGTAGCCAAAAGGGCTTAACAGTGGCGGAATTTTTGGAAGCATATCCCAAAGTATAATACTCATAGCATGAAGTTTACCATATTGTTGTTACTTCTATTTCTAAAATTTATTATCCCTGCTTACCATTTTCTATAACAGAAAACACTGGCGGAATTGTTGGACGAAAGCACTGAGGGATCTTTTTCGTGGAAGAAATGGGCAGCTCCCAAAGTATAATACTCATAGCATGAAGTTTACCATATTGTTGTTTCTTCTATTTCTAAAATTTATTATCCCTGCTTACCATTTTGTTGTTTCTTCTATTTCTATAAGATTCCTCCAAGTCATTCTCAGAAAACAGAGGCGGAATTGTTGGACGAAGGCACTGAGGGATCTTCTTCGAGGCAGAAATGGGCAGTTCCCAAAGTATAATACTCATAGCATGAAGTTTACCATATTGTTGTTTCTTCTATTTCTAAAATTTATTATCCCTGCTTACATTTTGTTGTTTCTTCTATTTCTATAAGATTCCTCCAAGTCATTCTCCGAAAACACTGGCGGAATTTTTGGCCGAAGGCACTGAGGGATCTTCTTCGTGGAAGAAATGGGCAGTTCCCAAAGTATAATACTCATAGCATGAAGTTTACCATGTTGTTGTTTCTTCTATTTCTAAAATTTATTATCCCTGCTTACCATTTTGTTGTTTCTTCTATTTCTATAAGATTCCTCCAAGTCATTCTCCGAAAACACTGGCGGAATTTTTGGCCGAAGGCACTGAGGGATCTTCGTGGAAGAAATGGGCAGTTCCCAAAGTATAATACTCATAGCATGAAGTTTACCATATTGTTGTTACTTCTATTTCTAAAATTTATTATCCCTGCTTACCATTTTGTTGTTTCTTCTATTTCTCTAAGATTCTTCCAAGTCATTCTCAGAAAAAACAAAAAGCTAAGTCGGGCCAGCTTCCAATGTCCTCGTCCTCAAAGGTTTTTGAATGTTCATTTTATTTGTACAATTTCAATATCTGTCCACTTCTTGATGACAATCGGTTGCTGAAACAACAATAGGTTTAGAATTTAGATTCTTGCCTGTGATGGCTGTGTGATTAAGGTTTATGACATGATACATCATTTTTCACAATTTTGTGCAGGGCCCTGTCAAACAAAAAGCTATCGATCCATTAACACGGCCTAAATTTCCGTATGCTCGCATACCAGCTGATAAACGATGGGAGTACTTGGAACGACTTTGGAGGGTAATACATTTGCTCAGTTTGTGATCTGTTGTCTTTGTTCCCGCTGTTGGTTATGATGTGAATATGAAGCGTAACACTAAACAACCATTGAATAAGCTATGGATGGCCAATATTACAAGTTAATTAAAGGTTGCATGGCATGCCCCATGTATGTGTTTGCCTGCATGGGTAGTTATTTTAAGTTTGTTTGGTTTTCCTGTATTCATCAATGGCGGTTATTCTTAAATATATGATTATTATAAAGTATATAAATACAAATCCATTATTACACTGTGCCAGAGGCAAGTACTCTGTGTCTGATGTTTAATGTTTACACTATTAAGGGAACATATGCTTGAGGTTTTTGTTTCATTATGTTGACTTATGAAAATGTTGAAGTAACTCAATTAACCACTATTTCTCAAGCTTACTTTTGTGCAACTTGTTTTCTTTTCTTCTTTTTTTTTTTTTATCTCCAATGTACTGAAAAAAAAAATACTTGTAATCTAATATAAATATGTTGTTTTCTAGTAAATATAGATGATTAAGTTGACAGTGATGATTTCCAACTTTCATTTGAACAACTGAAATCTTTTATGAAATCCAATCATAGTTTTCAGTAGTTGCAATTCATGTAATAGTCATCACAACAGAAAAACGCACCAAATTGTGGCTGCTACTTCTATCTATGGGTAAAAGCACCACTTTGTCCTTCTTGTTGTGTCTCTTCTTGTTTACTGTTTCCATTTCTCTTTTGCATTTGTGGCGTTTGCTAAGAAGCATATATACACTTCAAAAAAGGATATCTTTCAGACACATATTGGACATGCATTATACACGCGATGTGTAACTGAAACTTGTGTTAAAGAGGGTGCAACAATTCAAATTCTAACGAGGGGTTTTAAATTTTGCATTAATAGTGTTAGCCTTTTTTGTCCTGTGTGTGGATACATTACCCTTACTGAATGCACTACTGAATTGTATGTACCTCGCTGTCTCATGATTGCAGGATTATGCGGATACACGTGATAATATTCATATTGCTGTTCACATACCGGGTGGTGGTTGCGTTCAACGTATCTTTCTCAAAACTGACAAACTTAAGGTAGAATTAGCATTAGAATATGATGAAAACTAAATTCTGGATAATATTCAGTTTAAAGGAATGGATCTCAGCTCCTTTTTCGTCCCAAAACAGAGAAAGAACAACAAGAAAACAGGAACAAACACCACAGGATAGTATACACTCCCCGAGCCAACCCCACCTCCACTAGCAAAAAAGCTCGATACCATCCTAACATTCCAGCCACTTATAATTCTGCAATTCTCTTCCCCCAATCTCCTCTTTCCAGCTGTCCATTATGTTCAGCATTTCCCTTTCACTTCCAATGGATTTTTCCACTTCTTCACTCCCTTCTTTCATTAAATTCCCATCCTTGCCTTTTTCAAAGTATTTTTTGGAATTATCAATGTTCTCTCACAAGAACCTAGAGGAATATAATTCTCACTTCAGTTTAAGTCATTTCCTTCAAAAAATCAAACAAGTCTTTTTATCTTTCCCTTATTTTACTTCATAAAGGCATACTACTCATGAAATAGGAGTGCGAAGCACCAGATAAACATTTGAAGGAGTAGTACTGTCTATTTTACATTACTGTGAAAGTTTGCATACATGGCTAACCAATTGTCATTTTGTTACTTTGGTAGGAACTCTTTAGGTTCTTACGCGTAATTGGATTAGGAGAATATTTGTCTGAATCCTATGTACTTGTGAGTGCCTCTTTCCCTATCCACTTGATTTCTGGATTGAACCTTCATGTTATTTTACTATGGCATGATTTCTGTCAACGGTGTAAGTAACTAAAGGTGTTTTAAAGTTTCTGTCAATGCTTTATTACCATAATTTTTTCATTAAGGTTATCGAACTTCATGCTTGATAGAGTATATATGTTCAAAATTACCTAGGTGAATCTCAGTGATCATTGTTTCCTGACACATGACATGAATTATGCTAGTTCCAAGTTTATGTCTCTGATTAATACTCGGGAATGCATTTAATTTATATTAGTCCTGATATTTAAAACCTGTTAATGTGGCATGATCATATCAGAATATACTGGTTTTCATATTTTTCATAACCTTATAGAGAAAATACACAGAAAAATATGTGAAAATTAAGCATATAATTTCACTTTTACCTTCTTTTTTCAGAAATTGGAACTTAGTTCTGAAACCTTCACGATGGATTTACCAAATACACAACCATTAAGATTTTCTCTTTGAGAACCCCGTCTGATATCATGCATTGCTAGTAAAGTGAAATGTTTAAAAGATGAAATAAATTATAACAGAAAAATAAACAAGCAACCCACATTAATTTCCAAATATAAAAACTTCAAACTAATGACATGATCCTACAAGTATGTATGTATGGAGTATGGATAGTTGCAATTACTTAGCATACAATAACTGAACCTCGTTTAATTGTGAACCTTTTCACTCCTATTTTACTCTTTATGCCAAGCTAACTTCAATTGCAGTATAAAATCACAAGATGTGTATACCAACGAGTCTCAAATTTACATAAATATAATATACTGGTTTTCATATTTTTCATACTACTGTCTATTTTATATGATCCATTAAATACATTGATTATATACTCTAACAGCATGTCCTAAAATTAACTCAGTGACTGTTATGGCTTTTTATGAAAACTGATAAAGGCATAGTTGATGGAGCTTAGGTTTTTTCTTAAACTTTTTTTTTAAAATCTTGATCATTAATTATAACTAGCAGCATATGATCTCTATATAATTGAAATGATCCACTTTTAACTGCTCCAATATTTTCACAGGCAACGAAATCCCCACGTCGTTGTTACAGTATTAAAGATGGCCGGTCAACCTTGGATGAAGTAGGCCTAGGCAACGGTGGAGATTTGTATCTGGAGAAGATTTAGTTTCGCCTATTTTCCTTCAAGTATCTTGGTCTGTACATATAGATTTTGGGACCCCAAAAACACTTTGAGACGGGTTAGATAAAAAAAAGAAAAAGGAAAAAAGTAATCTTTGTGATGGATGATATTCATTGAAGACAATGGGAGGGCATCTTTTTGTCTATACAGATCTCCTAGTTGTCAATTATACTTTGAAATAAAAGAATTTGCTATTGGACCAACATACATGATGATTTGATCGAACTCATTTTCTAATTTCTAAGTCCATCGTTCATTTAGAAACATGAATTTTATCTTTTCATAAACTGGGTGAATCTTTTTATCTTTTTTTATTTCTTAAATTTATTCAGTTGAAGCTAGGGGTTGAAAGAAGAGATTTATCGCATCTTCTCGTCCTTAGTCTAATCGCGCTTTTCATGATGGCCACAAAGATGAATTGAAAACAAGTTGGGTAGTTTAACAATGCAAAGTCTAAAAAAAAAAGATGGTTTAAAGACGCATTTCACATAATTGTTTTTGAAAGTTTTTGATTATTTACAAAAGTACCACTCAATTTTTAAAGACATTGATTTTATAGAAACATGTTTAAAAACCTCCAACATCATAACATGTATGTTGAGGTGTACAATCAACAAGATTTAGCAAAGTTATAATTGGTAGATAGGAGTTTTTTTAACATATCATTAGGGATTCAATTCCTTATTATTTATATAGAAAAAAGCTTATTGAGACATAAATACAGGTTAATTTGTTTAAGCTTATTTTTTAAAACAAGCTTTCTTTAAATAAAATAAATAGTTTTATGATTTTTTTTATATTTTTTAAATTGTTTTTACTTTAACATAAATAGTTTTCTTTTTTAAAGAATCAAATCTCAACAGTTTTTTAAAAAACACTTTTATAATAATTTTTTTAAATTGTTTTTTCCTAATTTTAAACAAATTGACAGTACATCTCAATGATCTAACATTTCAAAAGAAATTAGTCTCCAACAAGATATGCTTGATGAAAAAAAAAATGTATATTGAGGTCAGTGAGTGACACATCTACCTATTGAGGTGTGAGAATAATTGTTCTCACAAAGATTTTACTATTACTTATATACGTGTGATAAAAAAAATTGTTCGCATAAAATAATTTTCTTATTAAAGTGAAGGTAAAAAAAGAATAAAAAGTTTTTTTATAAAAAAAAATCTCCAATTTCTTCTCAATTTGAACTTAATAAAACATAGACTTAATTTTGGGTTGACAGTTTTTCACATTCTCAATCAAAAGAATAAAATTGAAATCAATGTTTAATTTTAACTCATATCTAAGTACTCCAACTGATAATAAAAAAATCCGAGCAAATATACTTTTAACATTATGTTTGGAAAAAAATTGAAATAAGAAAGCAAGAAATATAAATTAAGATGAATTTAAAGTTGTTTGGATTAATGAAATAATGAAAGAATGAATGAAATATTTTTTTTACTTGTTTGGTTAGATTGAAAAGTGAAAGAAAATAAATAAGAAAATTTTATGAAAAAGACAAATTTATCCTTCATAATATAAAATATAGATGAACGTGACCAACACAAAATCGATAAGAATTATAAAACATGAAAGTTTTTCTCATAAATATAAACAATAAATTTTATAACATAAAATTGATATTAAAAATATTTTTAAAAAAATAAGTTTTGTTTATAAGTTATAACTAATACAATATTTGCAGCCTAGAAAATAAGTTTCACAGCCATGCGGATCTAAATAAAATAAATTTTTCATGAAGAAAATTTGACTTTACATGATCTATATGATAGGAGCATAGAAGAATCTAACTTGATTTTCATTAAAAAAAAAAACTAAGTCAAGATGATATAGATCTACTTCTCCTCTTTCATTCGTACACCAAAATTCTTACAATTTCCTTAATAATTTAAGTTATCTCTATTTTTTCATTTCAATTCAAGAGTTTTTATTTGTTTTCACGTTATCCTTGCTTTTATACTATTGGCATAGGAAACATAATATTGAAAATATAAAGCAAAAGGTGATTTTCAATATTGAGTTTTTTTTTTTGGGAAATTCTGGCTCTATTTCACACCATAGTGAAGAGAAAATAGAAATATTTTTTATGAACGAGAAAATAGAAATACTATAATTAGGTGCCACTCACAAAAATTTAATCATTTGAGTCTCATCTAAACGACTAAAATAAATGGTCAATCATGTGCTTATTTTTATAATTAGGCATTAATTCTTACGTGTGTGGCACCTCATGAGCACATTACATACAACAGGAGAAAATTTGTGAATATTTTTTGGTATCTTCTTCTTTGTTCTTGTCGTATTAAATATTTAGGGAGTGTTTGGTTTGGTTGTTTTATGTTTTTATTTTCATTGAAAATAGAAAATGGTGATGAAAATCTATTTAGTTGGATTTCTAAAAACATTTTTGGTGAAAATTAAAACAGGAAATAACCAGAAAATGAAAACAATAAATTCTCGTTTTAGTGTTTTCAGTTGAGAACAAAAACCTCATTTCGAGTAAAATGAAATTGCGGTGACAATGAATATAATTTTAAGCAAATCTAAAAATACAAAAAGACAAGAAGTCAATATATCATAAATTTTCAGTATTTTTATTTCATGAAAACAGAAAATAAGAAGTCAAACCAAACATGTTTTCAGAATTTTAATATTTTGAAAATGAAAACAAATTTCAAAAAATGAAAACAGAAAATAAAAATGCAAATCAAACACACCCTTATATATTAAGATGCTTATCAAGCAATTTCTGTCTCATATTTTAATTTTAACTAAAAGCAATCCTCTTTTAATGGGTTTTGTTCATGGCTTCGGGTTTGTGTTGCCTGGAAAATTAATTTAAGGACGACACACGTTCACTTACTAGATAACAAGTAAAAGTGCCCCTTTAACAATAATATATCGAGCTTTCCTTTTCCTTTATACACTAATGTCGTTTATGTTTATATAATTAAAATTTACAATAAATTATTATTTTTAAATATATAATTATATAAACTATATTACAAAACTATATAACAACTAGTCAACTAGATACGGAGTATTATTTTATTATTAATGATTTTCTTGATAAACTATTGAAATTCAATTTTAAAATAAAGGTGAAAAAATAAATTGAAACCGATAATCAGTTAAGAAAATTAAAAATACATATAAAGATAAAAAAAAAATATTTAAGAAGGTTCATTATCAAAAAAAATTAAGAAGGTTGAAAAATAAATATTTACCTAATTATCAAATTAAAATAAACTAATTTAAAATTAAAATTAAAAAATATATCCAACGATAAAGAATAAAACTAATATATGTATATATAATTAGAATAAAACATTTAACTTAATAAGAATGAAATAACTACTAAAGCATTCTTATCTAAAAATAACTCTTAAAAATATTTTCATTTTAAAAAACATTTAACTGCATTTTCATTCAAAAATCTAAATCAGAGACACATAAAGCATCTTTTCATAACATAATAAATTACGCTCAATAGTTGACTCTATGATTGATGCTATCTAGGAAATCTAGAAAAGGTCAACAAAAACCTAGTATTTGGATAAGAACTGGATTTCTTTATTCCAATAGATAAGAATGAAGTCAGTCAACATTAGACGATCGTTAATAACAATTTTTTCTTTCGATAATTAAAGTACTATGAATCACTATGTTTGAACAAGCATTTGACAATTGACAAAACTTGAAATTAGAGTATAAAAATCCAAAAGTATTCATTCCATCTTGCCTGCTTAGCCGACGGTATTTTCGAATAATCAATTTACACTCAGTGTACCTACACAAAATTAAAAATAATGTCATATACACTTTATCAAATAATTAATTGATTATAAGTGCATTTTCTTCTTTATTTTCTATAAAAATAAAAGTTGATGAAATGTATATATAAGAATTCTTATTTTCCCCCCATAGTAACGTAAGCGCGAACCGATGAGTGCATTATTCAAATAGTATGATTTTTTTTTAGCCTGATTAGCGATGTTGAGCTTAGGTGTTATGTGAATGTAGTTGTGTTTATTGAATGTATAATGTGATATTCAAGCACTGGAATCTAAAAAAAAAAAAAAAAACTAGCATAAGTGTAACGCATGGATGCCCATTAAGTTTTTTGGTATTTGCAGCACTTACTGCTTTCAAATTTTTCCCCGAAATATCAGCATGAACTTGTGTTGTTCATTCTCTCTAAAAAAAAAAAAAGAAACTTGTGTTGTTTACATCTTACTCTGGCAAGTTAGTGGCAGCATATATACATGAAGAGGTTGATGCATTAATGATCACTATCCACCGGATAAAATAGTTTAATCCACTTTGTTATGGTATGGTAAGTTTACTCCATTCTTAAGCTAGCTTATACAATGAATGTCTTTTGTGTATATCCCTAATCTTATATATTTTTTCCTGCAAATGAGAATCAAATATAATGCGTGTTTTAGTTCAAGCTGATCTTAAATTTAATATTTTTTATCTTATCAAGTCATTATTGACTCTAAATAAATCAACATAATTTGTTGAAGGTTTACACAACCAATAATTTTGTGATCATCTTATAAAAGGATAAATCACTCAACAAATATTTTTAGTCTTTTTTTTCTTCAAGATATACAAAGTATTTTAAGATCTTAGTATCTATATAATGATTTACAAAAAGCTTTACAAAAAAAGAATGAAAGAATATGTTGGTGATATAATTCATGTCTTGGTTCTTCAAAACTTTTTTTATATATAGTTTTCATCTTCAAGTATTTGTTGTCTCACATTGCTCTCCACCTTGCCCTTCGTTTGAAGTCTTGAATCCATTGAAGCATTTAATACTTGTATTAAATGTATGTTCCTTTTTCATAGAAAGTTCATGCTTATAGGTTAACATGTTGCATAATTTAACAGGAAAATCACTTTTTTTCATAATAATAGGTCTGCAATACTAGAACATGTCTTTTGATGAAAATCAACATCTTTGAGATGGTGTGCTTCATTTATTCCTCATAAGATTTTGACAAATCATGAGAGAATGTTTTCTACATGAAAGAATCTCAAATGCATAAAGGTCTTAAATGTACTACTTGAAATGATATGTCAATTGTATTATAAATGCATTGTCTAAAAATACAAACACATATGTATAAATCATGATTTGATAGCATATCAAACACAACTTTTACTATTCATATTTATTTGTATCTAATCAAAATAATTAGGAGTCTTGATTCATCCTTAAGACATAAATGTCTTTTGACTTAACAAATATATTTTCCATTTTTAAGCTATTAATTTATTAATATTTTATTTAAAATTAGTGAAAAGATTTATAAAAAGGTATAATGTTATTCATGAATTATTTGATTTTTTATTCAATTATTTCTATCTATATTGGATTAGAAGAGTTTAGTTCAATTAATTAATTAAGCAATATAGAGATGTTACAAATTATTCAATTTATGTTCAATTTTTATGGATAAAAAAATGTTGATGAAACCTGTTATGGTTAGGCATGTCAATGAAATCCATACCTGTGGGTATCCGTTCAAACCCGTCTCAATTTTAATGGAAAATACCCAAGTTGATCGAGTACAGGTTCGGGTTTGGGGATTACTCAACTTTTTTAATTAGAGTCAGGGTTAGGGACGGGGATGTCACTACCCATCCCATACTCATTCCCGTACCCATTCCTATGATGAAATTATTAAAATTTTATTAATTATTTGTTAATTTTTTTTATAATTTTACATAATTTAATATTCTTTTCTTGATGATTTTTATAAATAAATGCGCTGCAAATACAAGTAGTTAAAAATAAATGCGTAACAATCAATTTTTTTTAGATCAGATTTTCAATATAATTTTTGTACAATTTTTTTTTACAAATCTAAACCG
The DNA here is from genome assembly GCF_004193775.1 of Glycine soja. Taxonomy (NCBI): domain Eukaryota; kingdom Viridiplantae; phylum Streptophyta; class Magnoliopsida; order Fabales; family Fabaceae; genus Glycine; species Glycine soja. The sequence continues at coordinate 1,668,661 of NC_041004.1, forward strand.
AGGATGGAGATATCCGATACCCGACGGTACGGAGATGAGGTAACAAATTTTAATCCATCGAATATCGCGGACGAATACGAGTACATGTTGGAAAGTCAAAGTCAAGGACTGGAGAGACAATACACGCCCCCATCTCGCCCCGTTGTCACGTCTAGTTATGGTTAAACTCTTTTTTTTATTCGTTACTCAATTAGTCATTATGATAACTTTGTTCAACTAATTATCCTTAAAGAGACCTAGCGTTTGGAGATCGATATTTCAAAATAGTGAGAACTCGAGAATATAAGTAAATAGTGAGAAATTAAGAATTAGGAGTGTTCATACAATTATATAACATTATAATCCGATGCCTTTATAATACTTTGTCAAAGAAATGTCAAAAGTTAAGAATACAGAAAAATCATAGTACCTTAATAGATTCATCTATCTCAAAATCATAATCTCTCATTTTTTCCTAGGAACTTTCCTCCTATTTTATCTAATCTCCCATCTAGAAACCTCAACTCTCTTTTTAATCATCCTTTTCGGCAGGAGTGATAAAATGAGTCAATATGTCCCAACCCATTAAAGAAACATGTTGATCCACCTTGTTCCTTGTAAAAAAAGTGAGTTAAAAATTTAAGTCTGTCCCATATATGTTTGGGTTGAGAGGTTAACCCATCAAAAACAAAAAAAAAATTAAGAAAAAAATAAAATAATAAATATTTTTTAGTTAATTTTATCTTTAATTAATATTAAATAATAAATACTTACTAAAAAATTAAATGTATTACATTAAATTTTAAATAATAACTTATTTAGACAAAAAATAAATTAAATAAAAAATTAATAGTATATGTATTAAATATCAAAATAAATATTAAATACTTATGGGAAAAAAACAGGTTAACGGATTGGTGTATCTCATTTTTTTTTTTTTTTCTCAACCCATGTTTTGGCAGGTCAAAATGGGACATGTCAAGATAGATTGACAAGTTTAAAAACCCTTACCCTTACTTCTTTGTCTGACTTTCCTATCCCACCCCACTTCTTCAATCTCAACCCCATCCCCCCTTTCCTTGGATGTCTTTTCTTCCTCTCATTTTCTTTTAAGGGTCAAAATTAAGTCCTGGGTTGAAATTTTGAGATGAAAAAATGGGAAGAGAAAATATAACAAGAGAGGTAAATTATGAGCTCTTAAAAAAGATGAAGTTGGAATGATAAAAGATAATTTTTTAAAATTAAAAATAATAATTTAACCAACAAACTTCAACAAATTGATAAATAGTTGAGTTCTTTAAGTATATTAATAAAGGTTTGATTTTTAAGTTGTGAATAATATTTTATTAAAAAAGATAATATTCACATTGATGATCTTTATGATTAAGAATTAGTTTGGTGACTTTTAACGGTATGATATCCATGCTTTAAAAAAAAGATAAAATTAGTTTTAATAGTTAAGAAAAAAATAATAAAATAAATTACTAAGTATAATAACACACTTTTTTTGCTGAGTAATTTTTTTATAAATAAAACACCTATAATGTAATAAATTAATAATAAAATAATAAATTTCAGTTATCAATTTATTTAATTTTTTGAATGTGGTTTTTATTTTATAACTATAAGTGCATGCTTAGACTGTAGTTTGTAAAAGTATTTGAATAGTTGCTTCTTCCAATCAAATCTTTGGACTAAATTTTAATCTCAAACATATATTTTTTTTAACAAAATAATGTCAAACTTAATTTTTTTTCCAAACTAAGGTGCTTCTCATCTGTAAACCAAACATTAGCCTTAAATATCCTCATATCAACAAGGTGTATACATAAATAATCTTATTCTTTAAATATATAATTATGAATTCAAATTCTTAACTTGTACATATATAAAAATATTTATTAAAAGAAATTAACTTCTTAAATAAATTTTAATAATATTAGTCATTGCCTTTGACTTAAAGGTATCTTACTTTTTTTAAAATAAAAAAAAACCCCCTTAAATATTCCATTGAGAATATCCAAATAAAGTAAACAATATTACGCGCTGCTTAGAACAAGAAGCGCGTAAGAGAAGAGTGACTACTCCGTAACAGTCCAGAATAATCCTTTGTACTGGATAAGAACCATCAACCTCGTATTCCGATCGTCACACAGTTTGTGCATCTCAATTCTCAACATTCTCAGTTCACCTGCAAGCAAAACGCCATGTCGCTTATTATAGCAGTCCACGTCCACTCCTCACATGTCGTTTCCGCACCCGATCTCCTTTAAACGACACCTAAGACTCCCCAAACACGCGTGGTGAAAAGCCTCCACCCTGAAAAAAAATTCCGAAAGAAAGAGACACCCCTAAAGATCTGGTCTCGGCTTCTCACCTTTCCTTCAAAAATCTCATGTATTTCACTCCAATCGCTGTTCTCTTAACTTTTCCCTCTCTAGCTCTTTCTCAGAAAATCGACAAATTCAGATTCAAACTCAAGTTTTGAGGCTGATTCAGATTCTGGGCGTGTGGAATTCATAAAGTCAGGTTCAAGATAAAGTTTTAGCTCAATTCATATTCTGGGTGTGTGAAATTGGGGAGAAAAGAATTCAAATTTGGGGGTGCAAAGTGGTTTAATTTGATTAGGTGTGTGTTAGTTAACATGGGTGCTAGTTTTTCCATTCTGGGTATATGCAATTGAAAAATTCAGGTTCCATATCTAGTTTTGAGTTCAATTCATATTCTGGGGGTGTGAAATTTAGAGAAAAGAATTCAACTTCGGGGGTGCAAAGTGATTTAATTTGGTTAGGTGTGTGTTAAGTGTTAACATGGGTGCTAGTTTTTCCTCTTGTGTTTGTGATGGGGATGGTACCCCTTTGAGACCAAGGCTTGGGGACATACCCGAGAGCTGTGTGGCATTGGTGTTGATGTATTTGGACCCACCGGATATTTGTAAGCTTGCACGATTGAACAGGGTGTTTCGTGATGCTTCGTCGGCGGATTTCATTTGGGAATCGAAGTTGCCTTTGAACTATAAGTTCATTGTGGAGAAAGCTTTGAAGGATGTTTCTGTGGAAGAATTGGGGAAGAGGGATATTTATGCTAGACTCTGCAGGCCTAATTCGTTTGACAATGGGACCAAGGTGGGTAGTTACCTTTATTCCATAACTTATATGAAGTTCTATAGGTGTTTTTGATGTTGTTCTTTGATCAGAATTGGAGTTCGACTTTGATAACCTATGTTGATCTTTAATATAAACATTTAATATGTGGATAATTAGGTGAGACTTGAATTGTGGAGTTTATTTGGGTAAATGTCTTCATAAGTACACCATGAACTAAAATTAGCTTATATATATATGTTAAAAATAAGCTATCGGAGAAGCTAATATGAGAAAATTAGTTAATTTTAACTTATGGAGAAGCCAACTTCATTTTTCCTTCTTATTTTCTTCTCCTATAGGTGCGTATAGTAGCGAAGTTTATCAAAAATTGGAAAACAACATATATAACGCTTATATTACTACATTTGAGTTTTGTCCTTATTTATACTCTTCTTCATATATATTAAGTGCCTTGGTGTTTACTTGTCAAAAATGTTACGTTGGTGTAGGAAATTTGGCTGGATAAGAGGACAGGTGGGGTGTGTTTGGCGATTTCATCCCAAGCATTGAGGATTACAGGGATAGATGATCGGAGATATTGGAGTCGCATTTCAACTGAAGAGTCAAGGTGAGATTATTGTAATTGAAACTGTTGCTCGGGCTAATAAGTAATAATTTATAGAACTGGCCTATGCTTGACTTTGTTTTGTTGTGTTTTCATCTTTATGGGTTGAAATACAAACCATTTTTTTTTTTTGCTGGATTTTTATTTTTAAGCCCTTTTGTGGTTTAAGATCACACATTTTTCACCTTGTGGCTTTGTTATTTAACTTAATTATAAAGCTCGAAGGTTGAATTTTTCATACTTCTCCAAATCCATTTTACAAGGTTATCTAATACCAAATTTCTTATGTAAGGAACTAAATGAGTTTAGTTATCAGTGAATTATTTGAACTGGGTAAATTGAGTGTTCATTTAAGTTCATTTGTTTGACTAAATGAATAACTATAAAATTTGTAGTTAAGTTTGATTATTTAAATAAATCAAACTTAAGATTTGTAGGTTTTACATTAACAGTGTGAATAACTGGTATATACATGTACAACTTGGACAATTGCAATTTATATTTACTTAAAAAACTGTAACTTCGTTTATTATCTTCTTATATATTACTTAATGTCAATTTTCAAGAGTCATGCTTTAAATGAATGACTATATTTTTTTAAAAAAAATTGTCATTTTCATCATCAGTGATTTGATCTCCAATCTTAATCAGTTTTATGAATACAAAACTATTTTATTACAGTTTTAAATTGCCTTCTAGCTTGACATTGATATCAATTTAGTCATGGTCGCATGTATGTTCTTAGTTCTTGCTCCATTACTTTTTCTCGTGGCTCCTCAATTTTAAGTTTTATCCACCGTCTGCTGGAACACATAAAATTAGGCACTTCAAAATTGGATGACCCCTGTTTTTGTGTGTGCTATATGATGAAGCCTGATGTATTATACTATTTTTGTCCATAACAGATTCCACACAGTTGCTTATCTTCAACAAATTTGGTGGCTTGAAGTGGAAGATGATGTTGATTTTCAATTTCCACCTGGGAAATACAGTGTGTTTTTTAGACTCCAGCTTGGCAGGTCATCCAAGAGATTGGGTCGTCGTGTTTGTAAGACGGACGACATTCATGGCTGGGATATAAAACCTGTAAAATTTCAGCTAACAACTTCTGATGGTCAACGTGCTGTATCCCAAAGTCATTTGGATAATCCCGGGCACTGGGTTCTCTACCATGCAGGAAACTTTGTTTCCAAGAGTCCTAATGATCTGATGAAGATCAAATTTTCATTGACTCAAATTGATTGCACGCATACCAAAGGCGGTTTGTGTGTAGATTCTGTATTTATATGTAATAGTGATCTAAAAAAAGAGGTGTAGGTTTGGTTTTGTAGGAAGGAAATCTGTATATAGTGGAAATGAGCTGAGGCACCTGAGTCCTGAGTTGACTTTTGTCATTTGGGTTACAGGGGGGAGTTAAGTAGAGTTGATTCTTCCAAATATGCCCCAACAACACTCCCCTTTAGATTTTTTTGTTTCTTTGATATTCATAGTCCCTTTAGATGTTTTGTTTCTTCAACAGGACAACGTTTTAAGAGGTTGCACAGAAATTTACACCCTTTTTGGGCATAATATTTGTGTGATTTATGTATATTTCCTCTTTTGATGGTACTGGGAATTGATTGATGTTGTTTTCTCAAGTAATGAGACGGTTCATGTGGTCTAATTTTAGGTGGTTTGGATAATGCATGAGTAGTTTGTCTTTTTTTTGTGTGTGGATTTTCTTTTATGATGAGTTCCTTTGTCCATAATATAAAGATTCCACTTGATAGTTTCGATGAAGATGCAAATGTTGAAATGGTATATCGTTTGCCTTTCTTTACCTCTATCTGTGAGGTAGATATTCTTAATAGGAATTAGATGTGGTTAATTAATAATACGTCTCATCTAACCCTTCAAATTTTGCTGAATTGCAATTTCATTCCCACGGTGGGAGGCCTACACACCTTTTCCACCTTAGAAGGCGTCTCAATTCAAATACTTTATAAACATACTGTACCCCCTCGGTCTAGTAACCGGTTTACTAAAAATGCTGAGATCCTATGGGGCTATGGGCTGGATAGATCTCGGCCCACCAAATATTGAAAGGGGAGGTATGTGAAGTTTTATATTAAATATTATTAATAAATTAGGCATAAATCATAGGTAAAATTATAAATTTGGTCCATTTATTTGTCTCAAAATTGTAAATTTCGTTTCCTATAATTTAATTCACAAATTTAGTCTCCATTTTTTGGTAATCTAGTTATTTCAATCCCTAATCCTGAAATTCGACATTGACTATTAATTGCTTACACCGTCGCATGTCGTGATTTTATTGAACGTTGACCGTCACGTGTCATGCTTTATTGGAGGTTTGTGCAAATTAGGTGCATGAAATTAACGTCCAATAAAAACGTGACACGTGACGGTCAATGTCCAATAAAAACACATGTAACAGTCAAGGTAATCAATTAATAGTCAACATCCAATTTCGGGTTTGGGGACTGAAATAATGGGATTGCAAAAATTGAAGACTAAATTCTTAAATTAAATTATAGGGGGACCAAACTCGAATTCTGAAATAAATAGGGGACCAAATTGATAATTTTGCCTAAATCATAAGATAATGAAAAATTAGTAACATGGAGATTAAGGTAAGGCACATGGACAAAAGGTCCATTAAAATATGTATATAAGGTGAGATTTTTGAGGTAATTCAATTGTTCATTTTCATTTACAACTCTAATTTATTATACTGGAGTGATATCTGACTTGAACGCCTGAATGTATTTATAGGTATTCACCTCCTTTGACACATAACAGAGAGTCGTGAAAGATGACAAAGATGAACAGATAAAGCTCAACACAACAAGAGAAAGTTACTATTGTACCCTCAAACAGGTACACATACTAAACATGAACTTGTAAACATATTGTATGAGTAATTAGTTAAGTCATTGGTTAACATTGTGATTAAAGTACATTTTAAAAAATGTTCTAGATTGTGCAAATATTTTTATTATACATCTGGTGACCCAAGAATGCATATGAAGCTTCTATATTAAATTTTCAGGTCGTTGTATGTCTTTCTGGTAGATGAATGAATACTTGTTCCCTTATCCCTCCTCTCTCGTAGTGGATCCTAGGCAAGACTACAAGAGCCTCTCCATGGAGGAGAAGAACAAATAGGTAAAGTGCATTGGGCAATTGCTTCTTGCTATCCTATTTTTGGTTCCCGCACCCCCATAGTAATGTTAAAAGACAAAAAATTACATATGCTCAAAACCCTAGCCCGTGCTCTTCCTATTATCCTTCTTTTCTCCCATCACCCATCACCCCTTTTCTCATCTCCATAACACTCACATCCAGAACCTACCACACAACACACTCACGTCACAATCTCCATAATTTGAAAACAAAAGTTAACAAAATTCAATCAAATTAACTCACAACACAAAGAAGGAACTTCAAGCATTTAAGTAGATGGTGGGGTCTCAATTGAATTTCAACTTCACTACAATGGCATGGACTACTTTTTTATTATCATCAAATGTTAGAATTTTAGTTTTGTTAGCAGAGGATATCACATATGATCTTTCTCCCTTAACCATCCAACCCAACTTATATCTCATGACATGGACTATCAAGAAAGCAAAAAAGGAACAAGAGATTGTTATCGTGCTGTTTTTTTTTTTTTATCCTCGATTCAAAACAATGCAACCCATCTCTTTCTCCTTTATTTTTTTTCAGTTTTCTTTGTTTAAAAATTAAGTCTTAAAAATTTTCTCTTTAACTTCATTGATCAGTGTTTGAGAACATTAGTTAATGAAGTTAAAGAGATTTTTTTTTATTGGAAGGCTATAAAAATGCCCTCTCGTAATACATGAAGTACACTTTTGCAACTAAGTACTAACTTCTAAAAAGGTTTTTAAGTTAAAGTTTCATACAGCCGCGCAGGTGTTTGTAATTTTTATTTAGGAGTTCGCATGTAACTTGTAAATTCATTTTGTAGGTTTTGTTTGAAAAATTATACTATAAAAACTACAAACTTATTAACAAAATATAAAACTATTATTTTTCTATTTATAGAGATATAGTGTTTGGTCTAGTTTTTAACGTTAAAAGTAGTTTCGAATTAAAATTTAAAATAAAATAAATAAATGACAATTATGACCGGTGGCATATCAAAGTAGGCATGAGTCATGATGGGTGCAAGTGCACCCGTCACTTTGAGAAAAAAAATATATTAGTTTTGTAATTTTTAATTAATGATAAAGACAGGAAATGCTAATAAGTTTGTTTTCTTTCTTTCTTTCATATTTTGGCTTAATTGTACATTTTATTCTTATTTTTTTAATTTTTGATGACTTTATCTCAATTTTTTAATTTGGCTCATTTTATCTCAATTTTTAATAATCTTATGAATTTTACCCTCTGTCATTTATTCTTTGATAAGTACAAAAATTTGTCAAAAAAATTAAGAGTTAAAATTCCCCAAAAAATGTAATAGTTTGAGGTAAAATTTGAAAAAAAAAAGTAGGAATAAAAAGTACAATTAAGTTAATAGTAAACATATAAAATTAGGGAAGGTAAAATTTATAAAATTCTTAAAAGTTAAGGTAAAATGTGCAAAATTAAAATATTAGAAGTACAATTCATCAAAAATTAAAAAATTAGGAATGAAAAGTATAATTAAGTCTTATATTTTCATATTATGAAAACATGAATCTGAACATAATAAGCCATGACATGAGAAGTTAATTGTAAGAAATTGAAGGGAAAAATTTCAGATATCTATCATGCGATAATAAATTCAAGTTGATAAAGCAATGGTAGAAAGTTATTGTTATCATAACTGGAATTATAAAATGAGGTTATTAACACCCACATATCACTTGACATTATTGTTTTCTCTCTATCTCTCAGTTATATTTATCTTTTTTTCTCTCTTAAAGTATTTAGTAGCATATGAATGTCTATTCATCTTTATGCAGACTAAAAAATCATAAATGTGTCAAAATTTGATAGGAAAAATGATACACAAACACTTTATTATTTATCTTTTTTTTTTTCTGATCCCCTCTTTTTATCATATCGCCAATTTTATCGTATTTATATTTCTCGATCTCTTTTTTTTTTCTTTCTTTGTAGCTTGTTAAATAGCATAATTGGTGTTCAAGTAATATTTTTCATTTGATAGTCACATTTTCCCATAATCCCATGCCTTACACTATGGCTTAAACGTTGTGAATCTTTTAATTATCAAATGTCTAATGTAGTTGTTTTTCTAAAAAAACTGAAGGTTCAGCGAATTAAGGGAACTTGAAGAAGGCAATGCTTCTAGACAAGGCAATGACAGCAATTATCGACAAATCGAAGGTTTTTTTTTTCTGTTGAAGTGTGGTGTTCTTGAAAAGTTTTCCTATATACCTACAGGAAACACAAATGGTTCTTAAGTTATACAAGGGTGTTTTATGAATAAAGTGGCCGTGTATTTATACAGGAGTAGAGGTGTGTGTGGTTTTTAAATTATAAGAAGGATGTTTCATATATTTGACATGTATTGTTACAAGAGTTTAAATTACTTTTGTAATTGTATATTTTATTTTTATTTGTTTCAGTTATTAACTTAATTAATAAGTGATTCCTATACTTTAGGAGTAAGTCAGGTTTAATTTTTAGTTTTTCTGAAATTAATAAGTGATTAATTTCTGTTTTGCTATATATTATATTGATGCTCATAACAATTTGATTCAGAAAAATCATTATATTTCCTCCACATTGTATTGTCTCTCTTCTTTTTTGTTTTATTATATTTTTCTGCTACAAAACTAACAATTGATATCAAAAGCCTCTTCTGTGTTTTGATTTCTAAAGGATTTTGAAATAAGTTTTTCCCAAGCCATTCTTCCCGTCTTTACTGGGGAAAGTTATGATCTCTAGGCAGTCAGAATGAAGACTTATCTGGAGGCATTAGGTTTTTGGGAAGCTGTTGAAGAGGATTATGACATATTTCTGTTGTCAGATGATCCTACTATGAACCAGATCAGAATTCACAAGGAGAAAAAAACAAAAAAGGTAAAGGCAAAGCCGTGTCTATTTGTCGGTGTCTCTCAAACCATCTTCACAAGAATCATGGCTCTCAAATCAGCAAAAGAAATTTGGGATTTTACCTGGAGAAGGAATATGCTAGAGATGAAAGAATACATAGTATGCAGGTGCTTAATCTAATGAGGAAATTTGAGTTGCAAAGGATGAAAGAGTTTGAGACAGTCAAGGATTACACAAACAAATTGTTGGGTATTGCTAACAAGATAAGGTTGTTGGGTGGTGATTTTGCTGATTCCAAAATAGTTGAAAATTTTTTGGTAACGATGTCGGAGAGGTATGAAGCATATATAGTCTCATTGGAGAACACAAAGGATCTATCTAAGATCACATTGGCAGAAGTGGTACATGCCTTGCAAGCCCACGAACAGCGAAGAATGATGAGAGAAGATCGTGTGGTTGAAGGTGCACTTCAAGCCAAGCATCATGACTTTGGGAATTGCAGAAAGAAAATTTTCAAGAAGAACCAACTAGCAAGCAACGAAAATGGTGCAAACAACCAAAACAAAGGTAAGGGAAAAAGGAAAAATTACCCACCTTGTCAGCATTTGCGAAAAAATGGGTCACCCATCATTCAAGTGTTAGAGAAGACCAAATGCAAAGTGCAGTAAGTGCAATCAGCTTGGACACGAAGCTGTAATTTGTAAAAGCAACTTGAAGTCAATGCCCAAGTTGTGGAGCAAGATGAAGAAGATCACATTTTTGTTGCAACGTGTTTTTCTATGGCGAGTAATTCAGAGTGTTGGTTGATTCATAGCAGTTGTACAAATCACATGACATATGACAAGTCTACTTTCAAGGATTTGAAGCCTATTGATGTCTTGAAGATCAAGATTGGGAACGGTGATTATATTCAAGCAAAAGGAAAAGGAACTATCAAGTTCAGGTGAAAAACTTATCTCAGATGTTCTTTATGTACCTAAAATTGACCAAAATTTGCTAAGTGTAGGTCAGTTGCTTGAAAAGGGATTTAAATTGTTTTTTGAACATAAACATTGTCTTATTCATGACATTGTTGGTCGGGATGTTCTAAGGGTTAAAATGAGAAATAGAAGCTTTTCGTTTGATCCAACAAATGAGGAATATGCAGCCTATTAGACTCAAGTTAGTCCCACAGAACTCTGGCACAAGAGACTAGGTCATTGCCATCTTGAAAGAATGCTAGATATGAAAAAAAAAGGACTTGACAAAAGGCTTACCAGATTTTTCTGATAATTCACCAAATTGTAATGCTTGTCAATATGGTAAACAAATCAGAAATTCATTCTCAAAATCAGCTTGGAAAGCCTCCCAAAAGTTGCAGCTAATTCGTACTGATGTAGCAGGACCTCAAAGAACATCATCACTAAAAGGTAGTCTCTACTTTGATCTTTTCATAGATGGCTTTACAAGAATGTGCTGGATTTTTTTCTTAAAATTCAAGCATGAAGTGGTTGGAGTATTTATGAAGTTCAAGAACATGGTAGAAACCCAAAATGGATGCAAGATTCAATTTCTAAGATCAGACAATGGGAATGAGTATACTTCAGCAAAGTTTAATCAATTCTGTGAAGAAGCTGGCATTGAACATCAACTCACAGCTCCATACACTCCAGAGCAAAATGGAGTTAGTTAGTGAAAGGAGAAACAGAACCGTGATGGAGATGGCTAGGTGCATGTTGCATGAGATGGAGTTGCCTAAAACATTTTGGGCAGAGGCAGCTAATACGGCTGTTTTCATGCAAAATTGGCTTCCAACCAAGGCTTTGAATGATAAAACTCCATTTTTTGAGGCTTGGTATGGGTTTAAGCCTTCACTAACCTTTCTTAAAGTGTTTGGTTGTGTTTGTTTTGCTCATGTTCCAAAGGTTAAGCGTGACAAACTTGACAAGAAAGCAATTTGGAGCATTTTTGTGGGCTACAGTTCAGTTTCAAAAGCCTACAAAGTCTATCATCCACAAACTAAAAAGATGACAATCACTAGAGATGTGCATTTCAATGAAGGTCAGAAATGGGATTGGAATAACTCACAAATAGTTGGGTTTTTCCTCAATAGTGGAGACAATCATCCCAGAGAGCAAACAACAGAGCTTATGCATAATGAATTAGAAGATGACCTTCCAATCAAAGGAAAAAGGCTACTGTCTGACATCTACCAAAGATGTAATGTAGCAATTTATGAACCTGCTAACTGTGAGGAAGCACTAAAAGATCCAAAATGGAAAATTGCAATGGAGGAGGAGATGTCTATGATACACAAAAACAAAACATGGGAGCTAGTTGAAAGGCCTGAAGATAGAAAAGTCATTGGAGTTAAATGGGCTTTCAGAACAAAGCTTAATGCAGATTGCTCAATCAACAAGCACAAGGCCAGACTCGTAGTTAAAGGGTATGCACAAATTTTTGGTGTTGATTATTCTGAAACTTTTGCTCCTGTGTCCATATTAGATACAATTAGATTGGTGCTAGCAGTGGCTGTGCAAAATGGCTGGAAAATATTCCAACTAGATGTCAAATCAGCTTTTTTAAACGGAGATCTACAAGAAGAAATATATGTAGAACAACCAGAAGGATTTGTGAAGCAAGGTGAAGAAGATAAAGTTTATCTTCTCAAAAAGGCCCTCTATGGCCTAAAACAAGCGCCAAGGGCCTAGTATAGCAAGATAAATGATCACCTATTGAGCATAGGCTTTGCAAAAAGCATATCTGAGTCCACTCTTTATGTGAAAAATAAGGGAAATAACTTTCTCATAGTTTCTCTCTATGTTGATGATCTTTTAGTAACTGGAGATGATGCAAGGCTAGTTGAGGAGTTCAAGCAAGAAATGATGCAAGCTTTTGAAATGACTGATCTTGGTCTCATGACTTATTTTCTTGAAATTGAGATCAAGCAAAGTTAGAACAAAGTGTTAATCTGTCAAAGAAAATATGCAAAAGAAATTTTAAAGAAGTTTCAAATGGAGGAATGCAAATCTGTTAGCACACCAATGAATCAAAAGGAGAAGTTCAGCAAGGAAGATGGTGCTGATAAAATTGATGAAGGATATTATAGGAGCTTGATTGGATGTCTAATGTATCTCACTGCAACAAGGCCAGACACTCTATTTGTTGTAAGTCTCTTGTCTCGTTTTGTGCACTGTGCAAGTGAAATGCATTGTAGATTATGGTGTCAAATTTAAGAAGTGTTAAGAATTCAAGTTGTATGGATTCTCTGATAGTGATTGGGTTGTATCCGTTGATGACATGAAGAGCACTTTAGGATACTGTTTCAGCCTAGGCTTAGGGGTTTTCTCATGGTGCACATAGAAGCAAGAGATTGTAGCACAATCCACTGTTGAGGCTGAATTCATAGCAGCAACAACAGCGGTAAATCAAGCTTTATGGTTGAAGAAGATTCAATGTGATTTATTTTTGCAGCAGAAGAACAAAACTAAAATTTTTGTTGACAACCAGGCAACCATTGCTATTACAAACAATCCAGTGTGTCATGGGAAGACTAAACATTTCAACATCAAGCTCTATTTTTTGAAAGAGATGCAGCAAAGTGGAGAAATGAACTTAATTTACTGCAAGTCTAAAGATCAACTGGCTGACATGTTTACAAAGCCATTGCCTATCAATAAATTTGGACTCTTCAGACAAAGAATTGGAGTTTGCAGTTCCTAAAGTAAGGAGGAGTGTTTAAATTTCTTTAAATTACCTTTGTAACTGTATATTTTGTTTTTATTTGTTTCAGTTATTAACCTAGTCATTAAGTGATTCCTATACTTTAGGAGCAAGTCAGATTTAATTTTCAGTTTTCCTGAAATTAATAAGTGATTAATTTCTGTTTTGCTATATAATGTATTGATGCTCAGAACAATTTGATTCAGAAAAATCATTATATTTTCTCCATATTGTATTGTCTCTCTTCTTCTTTGTTCTATTAAACTAACAAAAGGTTTGCATTGTTTTGAATTACGTTGTTGAAGGGCTTTCTATGAATAACGTAGGCATGAGTGCATTTCTAAATAAAAAGGATGCTCCGTGAAGAAAGTTAGCAACTTGACATGCATTTCTACTGATGTTGTGTATGGTTTTTAAGTTATAACGAGGTGTTTCATGAATAATGTTCACATGCATTTCTATCTGTATTTATGTACTATGGTTTTTAGTTATTAAAAGGAGTGTTTTGTGAATAAAGTTTTCCTGTAATTCTGCAGGGTATTGGTTTTTAAATTACAGAAAGAGTGCTTCATATATAAGGTTTAGGGTTAAACATCTTTTTAGTCCCGCAAAATATGTAAATATTCGTTTTTATTTCCTTTTTTTTAAAAGGTTGATCTTTGGTCTTTAATTTTTTTTTAGAAAATGTGTCGCAAATGGCTACATTACAGTCTTACAGAGCATACAAGCTCCCCAAGTCATAGTGGGGTTGGACACAGTTTAATGCATTAGTAAAACATAATACTGTTTAATGGTTACAAATTGTGTTTTTGTTTCGCAAGTATCCTGGTGGTGCTAAATTCAGCTAGGAAAATAAATGACAGGGACATAAAGATAACTCAAAACGACAAACTTTAATAGCACTTCCATAGCTATTGATATGTCAGAATTAAGTTAAGACTTCATATCTGCTCGCTTTCTGGAAAATATGAGATCATGAGGTTTCAAAAAAAATACTAATAGATTTCATTCCTCTGAATGGTATCACCACAATATATAAAACTCAAAATAAAATACTTAATTCTTTATGTTATGGGTCATAAGTAATCATTGTCTTAATACCATTAAAGTTGGTTCAGGGCCATCAACAATAACACGTAAATATTTAAATAAAGTCTAGCAAAAAGTAGCCCACTTTTAGTTGATTTAAGAAAGTAGAAGCTTTTCTTAAAGAAAACAAAAACAAAAAGAACAAAGAATAAAAACGAAAACAAAAAAGGAGAATATTCGAGGCTTTGCTAAACCTGCCTAGAAAATGAATATTATTTGTTTATTAAACATGCAAAGCCATTAAAGAAACATGCAGCAATGCTCAATGTCTCAGAAAGCTGTTAAAGAAGTTTGTAATAAGAACTTCCTTGGCTTATTTTCAGATAAGAAAAATGCTAGACTTGCAGTTATGTATTTCTTTGATGAAAAAGAATCTTAGTAACTGCACAAAATTTGGTAAACTATTGATGACTTCAGCAATAGCATATTTTGATTCATTTACAATACAAATACCATTAGGGATCCAAGCTTGACAGAATATGGCTGCATGGAAATGTGCCAGCTAGAGAAAGGGAGATAAATCATCACAAGTTTTTGAGACTTGAATTTTACACTTCTTGACCAGAGTTCAAATGCTAGCAAAGTTTCTAAAAGGAAAACCGATGAGAGAATCAAAGAGGATGCAGAAAGATAAAATATTATACAATCTAAACATTGATTAAACAGATTACCAAACTTTCTCATTCCACAGTTTACACTCTAAGCTACTTGTTTCATATAGGCAATGAAACAACATTGACAAGAACAAAAGTAACAAAGAAAAAGCTTCAAGATACAAATAGTCATTTGAAATTTTCAGTGGTTCCTCTACTTTCTGCTGAACAAGCTTCTCAATTTCCCTCTTTCCAATCGCTCTAGCAGCTTTTTAGCTCCTGGAATGTCCATCTCTGTAAGCTTCTTCAGATACCCAATTGCTCCGTATGAAATCATCAGTTTCTTACATTTCTTACTTGGAGAAAGTGATCCAAGGCAAGAAACTGCATACTTTTTTGCAGTGTTCTGGGGGCTTGGATCAAGCAACTGGACCAGATTTGGCACACTTTTATCATCCTTCTTAACCTCTCTCCGATTCTGGGACAGAACCATTAGGCTTGAAATCGCTTGAGCAGCAACCTCTCTAGCATTATTTGCTTTAGCCTCAAGCATCTTTATAAGAAGAGGGATGCACCCGGCTTCACCAACTATTTTCTTCATCTCCATTGAGCTGCAAACACGGCAGATGATAGACGCAGCAGCTTGTTGAGCACCCAATGATCCGGACTTCAGCACGTGAACCAAACAGGGAACCAAACCAAGAGAAACTAAAGTTTCCTCAGAAACTGATCCAATCAGATTTTTCAAAGCTCCAACTGCAGATTCTTGGGGAAGTGGACCGTCAAGATAAGCCAGAAGACTCCTAACACCGCCTTCTGATATCACAGACTTTCTCAGATACTCATTGCTTGAAGTGAGATTCTGCAAGCATTCTGCTGCATACTCTTTGGAACCTAATAAAATTCCACAGTTAAGAAGACTGATCATAACCCTCACAATACCTTCTTCAGCCAAAGCCTGTCTCACCTCAGGAACAGCTGATACATTTGTCAAAGTACAGGCGGCAGCTGCCTGCGACACAGAATCACCACTTTGACAAATCTCAATCAATGGCCGGACACCACCATGTCCAACAATTGCACGAGTTGTTTCAGCTGACATTGACAATCTCTGAAGAGATAGCGTAGCCTTCTCTTTACCCACAGCACTACCAGATTCGACAAGCCTTATGAGAGGTGGCAGAACTCCTTCAGAAACTAGCCACTTTTCACAACTTCCTGACTCCACGAGAGAGCATATAACGGTAACTGTCTTCTCCCTTATCCTTGGAGATGTTGCTGTGAGCAATTGGACTAAAGCAGAAATATTGCTCCTACCAAAAACAGCCAAAACATTCTTCTCATCCTCTTTCATAACATCGTAGAGTCTGTCTAAGGCTTTGTGCTTTGCTTCCAAGTGACCAATCTGAAGGCGCGCAAGTAGTTCTCTTATATTGTTGTGTGTTGCAATATCTGATTCTGCCATAGAACCTAACACTGTTAATGGCAAAGTAGCTTCACCAAGCACGCCCGTCTTGATCAAGAGACCACAATCCTTCAAATTCAAATCCAGTTTCCCAATTAATGCATCGAGATCACTCTGCATCCGAAGTTTGCCCTCATACTTCTCCTTCACACACAACTCAGCCAATTCAACGGCTTCTTTAAGTGTCTTTGACACAGCCTGCAATTGCTCCTTGCAAAGAGCATTCTTGGAGAAACAAGGGTGGCTTGACAAGTCCGATAAACGTGACGGAATCTGCTCCAATTTTGAAATGATCATCTTCCACCTACCAGGAAACCCCTTAACCTCCCTTGCATTAGCAAGAGCAACAGGAACAAGTTCCTGTGCATGCAACAACCAGTCTTCTGTGGAACGGGCTTCAAATGCAACCACATGGTTATCTTTACTAGCTTGAGTAGCTTCCACCATGATTTCAAATTTGGGTGGACTGGTCTAGTAGAATTGAATTGATGATCAACAAAGCTGTAGAATAGAAGAAAACCAAGCTCAAAGAAATTACCAAGATGCCAATTTGTAGAAAAGGCAATGATATTATCAGCATAAAAAATTAAAAGGTTGTGGAGCGGTAGCAATCATAAAATCCGTAAATTATAAATTAAGACTCCAATAGAAAATTCTCAGACATTAAAAAGAAATAAAAAAGACTACACCAACATCAATAACTTCGAGAATCTTATGATCACACACAAAGCTTGTTTGAAAGCATAACTCAACCATCATGAAAACTGAAGTACCTAAAGATGCCCCACGAGTCTTTCTTTTCCTTACTTTAGCAAGTGATCCTTTAATGCCCTTTTGGAAATTCCAAACCATATATTAAATTTCGATGTGAATAAGAAAAGACAAGCTAAACCATAGTTGATGAGAATAGCTATTGATGAAAGTGAGGGAATTGGCGTGTAACGGCTAACTATTGAGTCCAATTAAGAAGCCGTCGGTGGATAATATTATGCAAATCAAAAGCATCAGGCCAAAGAGACCCACCCCACACACATGGTATAAATGTAATACAAAAAACCTCTCAAGGGTATTTTGGTCATTGACAAAAAATCTCCTTCAACTTTACTTATCAACCATGAAAAATTAAGGTTGGTGAAGAGAGAGTATCAAAGTTAAACGTAGGGAGTTTTGTTTGTCATGTTGATTCCAACCCACATCAAGGGTTCCAGTTTCTACAAGAGAGGCTCCTCAAAAGTGGAATTCTTAAATGTGTTTTTCCTTCTTTCTCCTCATAAAAGCTACCGGTTTGAGAAAGGGAAAGGCTTTACTTTGAAGGAAAGACACAAAAACAAAAGCCTACATCTACAAGTTGTATACAACCCAATTACATCCAATAAATAACCCCTTATTTTTATTTATTGCTATCATTATTACTATTGAGTATTAACATTGATGAAAATTCAAAATCATAAATGTAAATAGTAATATACCTCAAGCAAAACTTAACTTGCTAAATCTTCAAAAGACTTGATCTTGTAAAGAGCTATCACTGTTGTTCTCCACTGTTTCTGCAAACCCAAAAGACATAAGAGAAAATACTAAGTTCACAATCAAATGGGAAGAGAAAGAACAAAATTTGTCTTTTCTTCTATAAAGATATCAAAGCAAAGAAGCAACATAAAAAGAAAACACTTGAAGGACCAACCTTTAAGAATTAGTTACTAAGACAACAAGCCAAGCCTTCGTAGCTTAATCTTCAAACTTGACACTCTCTATCATACACATACACTATAGTGTACTTCAGAAATGGCTATAGAGAGCATCAACCAAATGTAAATGCAAATGCTTCCAAACTCATCAATCAAGACACAGCTGAATTTATTTACTTCAAATCCACCATGCCCTTCATGTTAATTTCTGAGAATCAGAAGCATCTTCTCTGTGGTGATCAAGTTTTGAAACAAAAACCTGCTACAAAGTATTTAAGAAACTGCACAAAACGACAAAAGAAGTACAATACAAACAACACAACGTTCACACCCACTATTCAAAAATCAAATTTTTACCAGCGTGGAAGCCAGTGCCAGCGTTGAGGGAGAAATGGGAGATTATGTTTCGTGTGATAGGCTTAAAGGTCGAGCATCTTCGATGACCGGACGGTGGAGATTGTAGTTTGGACAGACAAGGTTACCGTTGCGATTTGTTAAAATTTGAAAATACTAAGGATATTTTGTTTTTTGGCCCGTTACCAAGGTGATGACGTGGAAACTTGGCACGTGTGATGGGGCAGATGTTACTTTTCAAAGTGACTAAAATCCCACGTGTGAAGGAGACGTATCATGAGGAACTGTGTTAAGTTCAGTTCGCAGTGTTCAGCGTTATGGTTTTTTGAATTTGCAAACATTTGACATTGGTTTTGTGGAGAAATTGCGAATATGCCACTGATTAAATGTTTGGTGAAGCAAAGCATGTGAGGTTGTTGGCTGGTAAGTCATAGAAAATAGAAAATAAAATAAAAATTGGATTATTACTTGTTAGTTCCAATTCCAATTTTTATTTTATATATAAATGGATTATTAGTTGGGTAATTAGAGAATCATATGTAAAATGGAGTAGAGTATCAATGTTAATTGCATAATCAACTCGCATTTCAAAAAGGATTAAAAAGATTAATAATTTTTTTGTTTTTTTAACCAAGTTTTTATCTTTTACTGGAGCAGATTTAATTAACTTGTTTTAAAAGGAAAAACTAATACTTAATCCAAGTTCTTGTGTTGTAGGAAGGAGCTTTAAAGGGGGAAATTATATATAAAAAAGGTTCAAAATATGTAGTATAATTAATTAAAAGTTGAGAAGAAAGAAAAAAAATCAATATAAAAAGTTCTTAAGAACTTAAAACTTTTAAAGTAAAAAAATATAACAAGAAATCTTAATGCAAAAAAAAATAATTAATAGTCTTCAATTATAGAAACAATTAGTACTTTAAGTATGATTTCGTGATTTGCGGAGAAATTGTAACTACTAACATACAGTCAAAATGATTGAAGAAATCATTTACACACGCTATTCTAGTCTTGATGAGAATTTTCTAACACAAATTGAATTGACAACGATCTGAGAAGCATAGATTGATGCTTTGAATGATTTTGTTGTCGTGTCGTATGCTTGATCAGATTTTGTAAGAATTGAACGTGGAAAAAAAAAATCAATTTATGATAAATTAAATAAAATAACTACTATTTTACACTTAATCACATTTAAGCAGGAAGCCTAATCCGTAAGATAGATCATGCTTAACAAATCCTCTACAAATATTAATTCCAACATATTTTGAATATTTAAGTATTTTAAAAAAATCAATATATTATTTTTATGTATTGATAATATATTTTTTTATAACACATGTACCACTACGCAAAATAATTTGTCATTCTGTGTATAGCTCAAGAAGAAAATAAATAATAACCGAATTTCTATTGAATGAAAGGAAAAATAATGTCATACTTCTTATACTCAATTTTAATTAAAAAATTTATCTTCTATTTACATCCTCTAACCAGATGTGTTTGGAACAGCTGAAAAAATATTAGATTATTTCAATAATGAATTATACATAGTCCAAGATCCAAGAAAACCTGTTTGAACCTGAACAAATATCCAATTTAGGGCATCAATCACTTCATTTATAGGCCGAGATAAAAAATTTGAAATTTTCATGTTGATTTTTTTCTCAACATAGTCATTGTTTTCTTTACGGGTGTATTTGATTAAGAGAATTGAAATAAAAAGGATAAAAATAGAAGAGATTTTTTCTCAACATAGTCATTGTTTTCTCAACATAGTGTAAGAGGTATTGATCTCAAAAAATACGAAATTTTTCTCCAATATTATTTCCCTACTTCATTCCAAACACAACATACACGTTACAATTGAATTTTAAATCTGATGGTTGAATAATGAATATATTAGAGGGGAAAACACGGGGGCTTAATCTATTCAGAGTTTGAACCAAGTGTCCAAATTCATCCGAGTATTACTAAAGTCCAAAATCATGCTATAGCATGAACTTAAAGTTCAAAAGCATCCAACAGAACTTATACGACGTATATCCCACAAAACAAAATAAGACAACTCGCTGATCCACCTCAATGAACACTCGTACGTTACAGCCGATGGCTACATACATAGCATAACAAGATGCACAAAACAAATCATCAAATCAAAGAACAAGAGACAATACCAAAATGGCCACTATGATGATCTAGAGTGAAAACCTAAAGACAAACATAAGAAAATTAAAACAGAACAAGCAAGAAACGTCTCTACAAGATTAAGCCTGTGAAAGCCACTAAACAAGACTCACTACTAAACAACGCCTCTTTTATCATAATATGAACCACAAGCAATTAGGATCAGGCTTACCTTCGGTTTAAAGTATGGTAAACAAAAAAAAAAATTTAGCAAAATAAAAACCATAAAATTTGATGAGCAGCATAATACCATCTAATATAGTGTCATTTGCACATTAAGGTTCTAACCAAACATAGCATAACAGTAAATACAATAACAAGTTTGAGTTTTTGCTGCCAAACTATGGACTAAAATGAAATTAAAATGGTCTAACAACAATTTCACACAGTTCTATTCAGCTTTTCCTCAAGATCGAGACCTATCTCGGGGTGGGGGAGACCGGCTGCATGAACAGTAAAAAAAGTCAAAAGTATAATGATGTATATATATCATAAAAAATTATTTTAAGAAAATAAAACAAGTAAATTAGATCAAACCTATCATATCTCCCATTTATTGGGCTTTCAGCTCGATCATACTTGGGGCTTCCTCTTGGTTCTGGTCTGGAAGATGGATTCGATCCATGACCATAATCTGGGCTACCCCTACCTCTACGATATGGACTGGGGGATCTACCACGACCATATCTCCCATCAGGAGAGTCATGGCCTCTTCTATCAGGACTGTATCCATTCCTTCTGTCTCTGTCATCATCATCTCTTATGGCATACTCCACAGTGATAACACGGTCCATAAACTTGCTGCAAATCGAATCAAACATTAAACAATCAACAAGGTTTAAACTAATAAGCAATTATCCCCTTTTCCCCATACCTTCCTTACCCAGGGTACTAGAGAGTATTTCAAAGGATAAAAGTTCAGGGAATGGGAGGACAGAATTGAGAAGGCAATTACAACCTCAGGTTGGTCGCCTCCAAAGCTCTAGTAGCATCCTCCTGGGATTCAAACTGAATAAAAGCAAAATTCCTTCTGATTCTTATATTTAATATTTTCCCATAGGAATCAAAATGTCTCTCCAGATCCCTTGTCCTGGCATTAACGGGATCAAAATTTATAACAAACAAAGTTTTGGATGGTCTTGAATTAGATGAAGATTTTCTGGAATCACCACCTGACCTTCTACTGTCACGTTCTTGCTACAAATCACAACATATTTACACAACGAATGTTAAAAATTACAATCTGAACAATAAACCAGAATTACAATAAAGGCAACCAAAAAAAGCAGCAGCAGCTGCTAAAGCACCAGTTCATTTGAATACACAAACAAGTGTCAACCAATCAGGCGATGCACAGTAAGTACAGATTCTCAGAAATGACATTCATTGAAATGAACCAAATCAAACAAAAAAATAATTTTAAACAAGAATCCCATGTCATTCTTTGCTCCCCAAGCATCATGCTTTGGTATGTACATGAGGTAGTATAGTAATCATCACATTTTAGTAAGCACAAGTGCAATTTACTACCACAACCTACCTTAGTCCACTCAACACGAATCCGGCGACCCTTTCTACCAAATTCTGTTCTATCAAGCCTTCTGATTGCGTACTCAGCATCACGTTCATCTTCCATGTAGACGAAAGCAAACCCTATGAAACAAAAATGTTATGCATAAAACAGCACATAAATATTTAAGTTAAACAATTGAAGACCCCTTTCATGAAGATGGTTTATAGAGGAAGGCCACATCAACTTTGCAGATGATAAAAATTCAACATAAAACACAAAAATAAAAACTGTCAAGAAGTACCACAACACCTGCCACAGTTGCGAAATCATCATGGTTTCTATGTTGAAACATGTTGGAAATTGAACACTGAGCAAAAGTCATGAGGAATGAAAAAGCAATGAATGCTGAGGGAATGCAGAATGGCAGGGCTAGGGCGAATCAGATTATTTCTTCTGGAAAAATACAAGAAGGAGAAGCTGGGGCACATTCTAGAAAAGAAATGCAGAGAAGCACATCCATCCAAGAAGAGCATGGACATTCCAACTTTCCAAGTAATCCTGCCACAAAGAAATTATTGAGTATGGGGGTTCATATCTAAAGACAGCTTTCTTTCTTAAAGAGGGAAAGAAAATGTACATCCATTCAAAAGAAATTAGTCAAAGAACATCATCTCGACCCTTCTAAGAATCATTATAGGACGGAAGTCAAAGTTGACAGTTTTGGTTTGTAAATCATGGAAGAATCAATGGTGGACTCCAGGTTGATGAGCGTGCTCCAATTCACACACAAGATGAAAACAGAAAGTTTTAAAATAACTAAAGACCTAAAAAATTTCGGCCAACAGAAATACAAGGATTTTACTATTTGCACTCTCATTTGCCAAATATGCAAAGCAAATAAGTGACTGTTTTAAATGTTTAATAATTTCATAACCAGTACCATGTAAAACATTAAGTCTATAAGCTTTCTTCTTTCTGTTTATTTGTGTGGATGTATCCAAACTGACATAAAAAAAAGGGGTCAAGGAGTTCTTTGAATGATGATTGCTTTCAAATGGTTGTACATTACATTTTCCTTTCCCAAATATTTGTGACTCAACCCAATAGAACACTTCCATCTCAACTTCCACGTCTTCAAACACCATCATTCACCGCATAACACCGCTCACCAATCTGTCAACCTGCTTTATCGCAACAGAACACATCTCTGAAACATCCAATCTTCCTTTTCCATACAATCCATCCCAATACCACATGGCAAATCCAGCACAACAAAACAAAACTTACAGTTATCACAGCCAAAATTCAACATTGCCACCCAATATATCAAACTCGTCATTCAAATCAGAATTCGCAGTGCAAGAATACCCAGAAAGAAAATTGACCAGCTACAAAAACCAAGCCTCAAAAAGAAAGTGTAACTAAAAAATGGTTCAACAATTCATTTGGTCTTATGTTTTTGTCGCTATCCGAGAAAACAATACGTTTTAATCACTAGTTGGGCTTTGGTTCCCAACGTTAGCACTAGAAAAAAATTTCTTCAGTATAAAATCACTACAAAACTTTCTGAAGGTAATAAACTACTGCAAAAAAGTGTATACCAACTAAAGCTTACTGTTTTCTCGAAAAGGGGCTAATAGTGTATTTGTAACAGCTTCATCGTGAGAAAAAATAAATTAACTTTTTACGGTGAAGCTAACACGACAAAAAGTTGCTTCTACTTTTTCATGGTATCAACATGATTTTGTGGGGTAAAATTGATTATGTGTTACACAAACACACTACAAAACTTAAAATGAGAACGAGTACAGGGACCAAATGAATAGCTTAATCCTAAAAACTTAGAAAAAATTTAAATTAAAAATAGACGATGTTGAAGAATGATATACCGGATTTCATGTCGACTCTATCAACCTTGCCGTATCTTCTGAAGAGCCTCTCCACGTCGGATTGACGCGCGTCGAAATCCAGGTTTCCGCAGAAAACAGGTTTCATCTTTTTTTTTTTTTCCTTCCGAAGCTTCGAAATCCCTTCGCGCGCGACCTGCGATGCAATGCAAGGAAAAAAAATGATCGTCGTGAATCGAAAATCAAAGAAAAAATAGCGATTCGGATCGAGGGTGGAGGGGGAATAAGGGAAGGTGGATCTGAAGTTCCATGGAAAGATTGGTACCTTAATGAAGGGAGTGAGGGTTTGCGATAGAAACCCTAGGCGTGAGATTTGGGGAAATTGCGAAACGCGAGAGAAAGAAAGCGAATGTTGGAAAGTGGAGAGAGAAAGAAAGAATGGGAGGGGATGAAGGTAATTATCACATCAAATCATATATAGCCACGTGGCTACCACGATGAAGTGAGTAAATAAGCTATGATTGGAGCGTTTGGGGGTGCGTCTATTCCTGTACCCAACTCCTCCTACTTGTGTTTGCATATGAATTATATTTTTTTTCGCCCTCAATGATAAGATATAATAAGCAGATTTTTTTTCCTTGTAATAAAATTTTATTTTATATTATTTTGTATTCCTTATGTTACTAATTTATTTAGAGTTTAATGGTGTAAAATTAATTTATATAATCAGTTTATGACTTTTTTCTCATTTATTTATTAAAGATAAGTTTAAGTTATACTGCTAAATATTATTATGAGTAAATAGTATGTAAATATGGTATGCTTGATTTAGGGGGAAAAGGTGAAAGGAAAAACAGAAAAGTGTGATAATTTTACAAGTTATTTAATAAAAAAAGTAAACAAAAAGAAAGTTAAATATGTATGTAAAATATCATAAGTGTTTATAAAAAAAATACTACAAATACTCCTTGTAAGAAATAAGAATATTTTAGACATTTAATGCATTATAAAAAAAAATTCTCCCTTTCTTTTCATTTGGATATATCACAAAACTAATAAGTTTTTATACTATTATCTAATTATTATGCATGTTAAGTTTATTGATTTTTACATTAAATATATATGATAATTTTTTCATTAGATGGCATTGTAAAACAAATTACACTAATAATATATAAATATTATTTATGGAATCTGGTATAAGTTTACTGTTAAACTAGTGACAAACCAAATCGCACAAGTAGAGAGTGTCATGTCCAAAGGGATTTCATTCGTGTACAAATAATTTGTCCAATCCAAATTCTAAGCAATAGAAATGAATGTTTGATTTAATTTTGAACTATTATGCAAACTTAAAAGTATCATAAAAGTAGTAAACAAGAAAGACAAGTGGAAATAGGACACAACTACTAAATCAAAACCACAAACACTTAGAGTTTAAAAAAAGAAGAGAAAATGCATAATTATGAAGTTATTAGGTGTTTGGCCTCACTAAATCACTCTTGAAGCAATGTTAATAGTGTTTTTTTTACTCGATGCTCAGTTAAGTGTTACCCTAATTCATAAAATTATCCTAATCAAAATTCCTCTTGTAAAAGGGCCTAAATCACCTCACTTAACTTCTAATCCCTTAGCAAGTTAAAAGAAATGACTTGGATCACAACAAGGATTAAAAACAAGGCTAATAAACCACATTTTTATCCCTAGACACGAGTTTTATTAAAAGTTACTTTCAATTTTTAGTAATGATAACATTTCTCAATGATTCTCACTCTATAAAATATGCAATGGGTGACCAAATCATGAACAAGACAATATAATAAAAGAGAGTAAACAATAACATCGAAAATGAATATTAAGTAGATAGAATAGATAATTACATCAAGAGTTTGAAGTGCACCAAACCCCCAACAAAAGGTGAACTAGTCTTTCATTGTCATGAGAAGTCTTTCAAAAGAAAGAAACACAAAGTGGAAGAAGAAGAAAATGATCAAGAACTAAAAACTAACTTAAGTTCTATGTTTGTGTTTTCTGTTGTGCCTTAGACTGATCCTCTCCAATTCCAAAAGAATGTCCTTTTATATTGGGCTCAAAGCCTTTATCTTGTCACTTTAGAGTGTGATCTTTTCATTGAGTGAGACATACTCGTTGGATGAGTTTTTTAAGAATTCCAAAACACACTTCAAATGTGATTCCACTCACTGGACGAGCTTCAATTTGTTGGACAAAATCTTCAACAATTAAAAATATGAATTTCTTTTCTTCACTCAATAGTTTTTACTCGTTGGCTAGTTTCTCCTAGTTGGACGAGTCCTTCTGATGATTTGACACTTCTTCACTTTTGAGCTGTCATGTGACCTTGTTTACACAATTGCTTTTGTTGTGAGAGACATAATGAATAACATCTTGAATTGGTGCTCCAAAACCTTGACCAAAAGAGTAAAAACTAAAAAAAAGGATTAAAATTTTATTTACAACCTAAGATTCTATAAAATTCTATTTCCTAACTAAATTGAGGCTAAACTAAAGCAAAATTGAGGAAAAGTAGATAATTGTTGTATTATTTGTAATTCAAATGAAAAGTATGTACACAAATTATCATTTACTCACAAATTTTAACAGATATAAGTGCAAGTATGAATACCTTAATATCAGAAGAAGAAAATATCACAAAATAAATAAAGAGAAAGATCACATTCTTTAATTCACCAAAAAGAGAATATATATATATATATATATATATATATATATATATATATATATATATATATATATATATATATATATATATATATATATATATATATATATATATCAAGTTCTTTAATCCTTTATGCCAAACGAAATATCACATTTATAGTTCAATAGATTGAGTAGAATTCTTGAGTTATTGTAAATTCTCAGTATTTATCTTCAATTCTTACAGATAAAAAAATGTTAAAAGATAGGTCACATTTCTTAATTCACAAACAAAAAACATTGTTCATTATGATGTTTTATGATTATGTTTCATAAAAGATTTTTGTCTAAAATTTTAGTTTAATTACTACCTTTGTTTCTATTTATAAAATTGGAAACAAAATGTTGGTTACTTTTTATAAAAACCAATTTGATAATATTTTTTATATTAAATATTTTTAGACTAAAATATTGGTCCTTAATTGAATATGATTATAAGAGAGAGGTTGCATTGACAAATATTTAAAAGAGAGGAATGACCATTAATGACAGTGATTTTTTTTTTGAAAAAATATATAAATTAGGATAAATTTATTCCTATCCATTAAATTGATTATTTTTCTTAATATTGAAAAATTAGATAGTTGAATCTTATAAATAAAAATAGATATAAGCTATGTTCGACAAAACATTTCAATTAGTTTATAACTTTTTTTACTAGTAGAAAAACTTGTTTGATTGTTTGGTAAATAAGTTCTATAGCAATTTTTTAGTAGCTTCTAGCTAGGGGTGTGCAAAAAGCAATTCGGCAAAAAAACCAAACCAAACTATTTTGAACCGCTTTAACTAGTTTATTTTTATATCCAAATCAAGTTGGTTTAGAAAACTAATTCAAAACTGAATTGATTTTAGAAAAATGGTTTTGAAATGAATTGGTTTTAAATAAGTTCTAAATTGGTTTTAAGAATCAAAATGGTTTTGAATTGATTTTTGAATTTCTTTTTTAAATATTTTTTTATTCAGGTGAAAACCAATTTGATTAACCAAACTAGTTTTGAAATAATTTGGTTAGTCAAACTAATTTTGTAAGACAATGCACTTTTTTTCGAAATAATTCAAGCAAAAATCAATTTGGTGTAGGTCCGACTACAATTTGGTTTGCTCCCAACTAATTTTTTTGGAACACCCCTATTTCTAGCATTTTTTTAAATGCTACTTGGAGTAGCCTTTTTTAAAATGTTAGTTTCTATTTTTTTTTATATTTTTTTCTCTTTTTATCCTTACTATATTTATCAATTTTTTTATTACCCTTGCTAAATAAATCTTGATTTTATTATTTTTCTATCATTTTACACTTTTCAACTATTTCAAAAATTAGTTTTATCACAATGTAATATGCTAGTTTTTCAACTTACAACTTTCACTTATCTTTTGTGCTTTTTGCTAGCTTTTTAACTTGTTTGGTCAAAAACAACTATAGTAATATTGCATTTTTAATTGATAATAATATTTATTTCACATGTGTAGGTAAGGAATACATATATGAGTATATAAGTAGCTAGCTAAATAGAAGAAAATAAAAAAATGGATATTAAGTTATTATTCACACAAATATAATTTTGAATACAATTTTTTTTAAGTGCAACCAAAAAATAATAATTCTCTCCATTTCAAAATAAATGTTATCGTAAATTATTTTATAAAAATTAAGAAAAATTAATAAATAGATGGAAAAATTAATAATTTTACAAAATTAATCTTAGTATTAATATTATATTAAAAAAATTAAAATAATAATTGTTAGAGATATTAGTGAAAAAGTAGTTAATATTATATATATTAAAAAATTAAATATAACACTTATTTTATAATTTTTTTAAAAAAATACAATCCTTGTTTTGAGACAGGCAAATATTATAGTACCATTTTCAGACCGTGTCCATTATCATCGCTGGGACTGAAGTGGGGAACAGTAGTTTGAAACCATAAACCAAAATGAGAGCTAAACTAGCAAGTATACAGATTTTGAGGGAAATTAAAGCGAATATCACTTTAGCATGAAACTAAAATTTTCACACTCGGCGAAAAAATATGTCAAATGTCTAAACGGGCATACATTTTTTCAAAAAAGAAAAATCATCATTTGAATTTTTGGAACTTAGAACAATATAAGGCTAGATTTTCACGAAGGTAATTTTTAATATAAACTATCCTCTATATCACACCAATTCTGATAAAATATTAATTGACCATTACTTACCAGTCTCGTAGTATATTAGTATACTGAAGAGGTTTGCTTAGATAGAATATATACCCTTAAGCCGGATGTTTCATGAGATTTTATTATTGAAATAAATGATTTAATAATATATTGTTTAAATGAATTATTTATATAAATAATTATTATTTAATTTATTCTTATCAATTAAAAAATTATTTTTCAATTATAAAATTTAACATAACTTAACTTAAATACTCATTTTAATAATTTTATATTTTTATATAAATTTTTTAAATCTATATGATATTATAGTATTTACAAATTCAAAATAACTATCTTATTTAAGCAATTATATTGTAAATACTATTGACTTCTTTCCATTAGCTGGGTGTATGTTTGAAAAGGCACTCCATCCAAACCAAAAATTTGATCATAATATATTAACATTTCACATGCTTGCCAACCCATACAAAAACACGAGCCTCTTAATTATGACATTGTGCCACCTACAAATAGGTGCATGCCTAATATATATAGGTACATATAGCTTATGTACTTTTAATTCACCTACCCAATTAAAAACTAACTCGAGGGCTTGGTTGCGATCGAGTCTCCACATTGGAGCTTCCGTAAACACCCATATTATTCCCTCAAACTTTCAATAGATCCAAATTCACCACGACCCCACGTGTAGGGAGCAAAATAAAAAGGAAATTAGTAAGAAAATACAGAATATTTTGACTTAATTAAAGTAATTGCCAATATACTTTCATACAAGGATGTTTATATTACATACATCCATAGGCACATATCCACGTACATGATCACATGCTCCCTTTGAGCTTTTAAACTCAAATTAACCTATGTTACATCCCAAACAGTACATTACTTGCATCATTAATTTCATGTCCATGACATAACACACTTTTCCCTCAAAGCCTGCTGCAACTTCTCTTTTTTGTATATACATGCTGTGAAAACTTTTCCTTCACCAAAACATGTATAACTTATTCTCTTAACCTTCAATTCCACTTGTTTAAAGATGCTCAAAAACCTCCATGGTTATAGTAGTATATTAGTATACATGTGCTTTTCACTTCTTATTATTGTAATAAGGAGAAGCATAACCATTACAAGGGGAGGCACAACCGTTGTTGTTATATGGAGAGGCATAACCGCTATTATAAGGAGAGGCATAACCGGTATAAGGGGATCCACAATCATAAGGAGAGCCAGTGAAAGTAGGTGGCACAAGCACAGAAGAAGACACCTTGAACCTCTTACTCCTTGAACCCTCATCACTAACATCAGGGCTTTCAACCCACCCCATCAACTGCTCCAAGAACCCTTGATCACCAACACTAGCCTCTCCGATCTCCGACCCGTCTGACTCCAACCCGAGTTTCGAATTATTATTCCCAAACCCTACCCACTCAGAGCTGCAATCAGAGACACTAGAAGCACTTTCCCAGTTGGCAACACAAGAATTATAATCACCACCACTTTGTTCCATAGGAGGCACAATAATACTAGGCTGCACCACTTTCTCAATGTTCTTCATCATGTCACCTTCAGGGATTTGGTAACTCCTACGGTGGAAGATGCTGGCAAAGGTGAAGTGGTCACTCACCCTACTCTTTGAGGACTTGTTGTTGTTGTTGTTGTTGTGATCACTTGCCCTAGCCATAATGTTCTGAAGATTCTTGCTCAACTTGGCCTTCAAGGATGCAAAGCTCAAACCATGCTTCCCAATATCAGACCCAGTTGAAAGAAGGTTGTTATTATTATTAAACCCTGATTGTTGACCCAGTTGGCCATTGACTAGTTGACTCACTGGTGCAAAGTTGGTTCGAGCATTTTCACCTCTCAGAGCTCTTGCAGCTTCATCATAAGCCCTTGCAGCTTCTTCAGGAGTATCATAGGTTCCAAGCCACAACCTCACGTGCTGAGAAGAGTCTTTGATCTCAGCCACCCACCTTCCTGAGGGTCTTTGCCTCACCCCAATGAACCTTCTAACGGAAATTGGTTTGTTCGATTTGGTAGCCATGCTGTTGTTTGAAGCAGTGATTGTAGGACTTGTAGCAGAAGAAGCATATTTTGTAGCTTCAGCTCCAGCCATGACTAACTATAGCTATAATAATAATAATAAAAAAAAAAGGCCAAAAGGAAGAGAATGAGAGAGATTTTAGTGTTTTTGATTAGCTAAACTAGCTAGCTTGTTTTGGTTTGGGGTTGAGTAGAGTATGTTTTTTAGGTAATGGTGTGTATGATTGGATAGAGAAAAAAGCACTTTGGTGTGGCTTATATATATGATGCTCATCTATGCATATGCTCTCTCTATATATATGTAAGGTTTTGGAAGTGTGTGCGTATGAATGTAGGTATATTCCCATGCTCTATTTGTGGTTTGTACGTTTCTTCATGCTTTCTAATTTTTAATGCTTACAATGTGTGCCTCATGTACTTGCAAGTTGCACTCCCGGCAACTTGGATCGGTTTGATTAGGTTGTGAAAATGCCACCAGTTGTTACTGTGCAAAATATATCACTCTTACTATAGGTTCATGCGAACAATTTGTGATTTGGAAAAAGGATTTAATTTGAATACACTAAATGCAAGTAAATTAATCTCGTTAATATGGGATCCACTTATGCTTTACATAAGAAAGAATTATTTAGAACGTGTTCCTTTTGAACTTGAATATAAGTAAAAATAGTTATTCTTAATTTATACTGATTAAAAATATTAGTTAAGTTTATTTAATTTTGTTATTTCATACAAAAAGGAATCAAATTTACTAAACTACTCTTAATCATATTTATTGGATATCATGGTCAATTTTGGAGTGTTAAATCGGGTTTGATTGATTGAAAATTATTTTATTTCAGTTCGTCAACTTCACACTAATTAAAAATGTTAGTTAATTTTATTTAATTTTTTATGTAATAAAAAAAGAACTACATTTCATAAGTTACCTTTTATCGTATTTATTGGAGATAGTGCTTATATTTAAATTAATTTAAAGATATATTTAAATGATATTAAATAGGGTTAAGCTAATTAAAATTTACTTATATTTTAGTGTATTAAACTTGAATGTATTTATATATATATATTTTTGTGCATGAGTTTTTTTTATTGTGGTATTGATACAAATTATCTCGTAGGAAGTAATTGTTAATTTTTATCCAAAACAATGAGTATACATACCGTGTATATTTTTCTTTCAATACAATGAGGGCACACATCTAAAATTTAATTAAGATTTAAACTATGAATTAATTAATTAAGAAACACAAATTGTTACTGGTTGTTAGGTTGTTAATAAGTTGTGCTTGATGAGTATTTTGCTAAGCATTTGAGATAATCTTAGGAGTTGTTGATAATTGTAAAGCTAAAGAAAATGAGTCAGTATTTCCTCGATCTTTGGGATACGATCGATTGCATGGTCAATATCTGCTAAACTCCAAATTGAACCGTGTTAATCACTACTAGCCACAAAATCATCCAAATTCAATTATTTACAATGCATGCCTGCAATATTACAGATATATCGGCCAACTTCGACTAATGCTGCCTTTGTAATTATTTTTTGTATTTGTAATTTTGCATAACTATATACTGAGCTACATTTGAACTTAGTTGACCATTCGCACTTCAACATTTTACTTTTCTGTTTAGCTTCTATAAAGCTATCCTAACATATACGGTTGAGTTTCACGTACATAAATGCTGGTACGATTTTTTTTTTCTTTTAAACTATGTAGCAGTACGATTAGATCATCTCCAACCTAGCAGAGCTTTTTCATATATTTTTTGTATTTCTTATACATTTTAGGTCGTCTATTACACATAACTTAAACATTAACTCTAATATTTTTGTTACTAAATGAATCACACAACTAACTATCCCCCACAACGTAAAAATTAATTAATTATTCTAACATGAAAAACATCATTATTCTAACATAAATAAGCACCCAGTATTTGACAAGTGAAGTGCTTCAATGCTTCCTTCTTACTACTACTATTAAACATCGAAGCTTAATAAGAAAAAATAAGTTGAAATACCTCCAATAGAGGTGGCTTTAGTTTACTTAAAAATATGTATTCAGGAAACAGTGTAATAAATTTAATATATTTCCCCAATAAAAAATATTCATATATATATATATATATATATATATATATTACTGTATAATTTTGCATTTTTCTGTACCTAAACATTTTTTTTAAAAGTGACATCACACATAAGTAACATTCATTAAAGAATATGTTGTATAAATATTTTTCTCTCTACTAGATTAGTCTAAGTGTTTAATTAATTAGACGATGCTTATTATTCGAGTCTTGATGGAAATAATTTTTTATCAGATTTTATTTATTTTTTTGACTGAATTTTGAATTAACCAAGAGTCTTTTTTCCTTGATGAAATAAAGGATTAAAAAAAATAAAAGATGGTTGGAGTGAGTTAAGTTTGGTTGATCCTTACTATTTTATAATTCACACTGGAACTCTTAATTAAGAGCCTATATATGGATAAAAGTGAGTTAATTAAGTGCATTATTGAAAGGGACCAAAGGTATTTCTTGACTCATGTGTATGTTAGGCGGGCTACTAGGCTAAGGTCACGACAGAAAAAGTAAAAAAAAAATAACGTAGTTTGTTTTGCGTGTGTATGTTGCAAAGCAAAATAAGAGTAGGGGACACTATGGTTTGTTGCAAAAGGGTTGCCATTTTATGTTGTTGAAACTCCAGATTACGCTGCCACTGCCATCACCCTCATATCTTACCGTTGCTACTAAGTAAAAGTAATAAATTGTTATTATTTTTTGAAATTACTTTTACTTTTCCATTTAGCCTTATCAATGTTCGGAATAAAGGGCATACAATTTTCTTCACTCACAGTCATATACCATATATTTCCAAATCAATCATTGTATTTTATTGGGAGTAAATAAAGTATGGTGTAAAGAATTTTTATATTATTATTTAATTATAAATTATCATTTATATATAAATTTTCTAATTTTAATAATAATTATCTTAAGAATTATTTAAATCATAATATTTTATTAGTTAACCGTGTAAACTGATAATACATTGAAATATTTGCCTGTATTGTAGTTTTCCAGACTTTTTATTTACCGTATGAAGGTTATTAAGATAAGTTTTATCTCTCTTATATTAATAATTTTTTCATAATTATAAATCAAATTATAATGTATTTTAGTATAAATTATTTTTATGAAAATAATCACTTTTTAAAAAAATGAAAAATTAAATAACTAGATCGAGCTTAAAGAGAACTCATCTATCCCACTAGATCGAGCTTTGTCAACATGGAAAGTTTATCCATAATTAACTAGCAGGAAGCTAATTAAGGAACGTAACTTTGGAGTGGCTAAGCTATAGCCGAGCAATACAGTTAAAGAAGCAAACAGAAGTGTTAGGACATATTTTTTAATGTACTCTTTTAAATATACTTTTCACTATTAATTATCATAAATTTATTAAAAATCATATAAATTTTAAAAGATTTATTTCTTATTTAGGATATTTTAGTCTAGATCACAAATATTCTTCACTAATATTTTTCGAACGAGATAACTATGAAACTCTTTGAAACCTTTGATGATCTTTCTTGTTTAGGATATGTAAGAAAGTATATTACTAGCTACTACTCCTAATAACTAAATAATAGTATAATACATTTAGAATCAAACAAAAGAAGGGCCGTCAAAGTTTGTCGTCATGCTTAAGAAGAACGGGTTCCCAACGTTAAATCAAGAACAGAAGAGAAATTTGAAAGGAAAAAAAAAACCATAGATATAAAAAGTTTGTTTATAGCTTCTAGTGACGTATTGGAATTTAGCCGTTGTTGATAGAATGATTCATGGGCTCCACCCCTTTGTTCCCCTGTCCCTTCTGTTGTTTCCACTATAGCCCTAATGCTTTCATTACATTTTTATATGTGATATAATTAGGGAATATAAATTTGTTGCAATTTAAGTTTAGTGGGTGAAATTAAGATGGCTATTTTGTCCTCTTGTTGAAGACGTGGTCCATTTGAATTAGGACTAATCACCTAAATGCGGCCAAGAGATGCCACTGCTTACGTTCTTTGTTAACTTGGAGGAAATATATTTGTCCACTAATATGGTGGAATTTGGGATGATTATGTATATAGAATGACACCTGGCACGTTTGAGTTTGTGTAATGCTGCCACTAACCAAGGATAATCAAGAGGAAGAGTTCCATCAAATTATGAGTTTGATTATGTGTATAGAGCATGATCAGTTTATAAATTAAAGGACCATTAATGGAGGGAATCCTCTATGAGAGTTTAAAAGTTTGTTTGGGAGCTACTTATTATTTTATGACTACTGCAACATGTTTCCCAAAAGGCCAACTAATTCAAAATTCCCAAGCTTTGTCCAATTTTCAGTGTAAGGTAGCAAAACTAATGTTCTTCTTTGTCGATGAAATCAACAAATTAATGTACTGCCTGCTCGTAGTAATTAACTAATTATAATAAAGTTGACTTGATCATATTTCTTGAAGTTGGAGTTTTGATTGGTTAAAAACTTCAGTTCATAAAAATAAGATCTTGAAGAATTTTGATTGATGAAAAGATTCTCAAAGACATACCGTGTGTTTGATTAAGCATTTAAACCACGTTCAATGGAAAAATACATGCTTCAAAAAAGCACAAAAGTTAAAGTAATAATGTGATGATGGTTTGCTAAAACCGAAGGCACTAATAAACTAGTGGCACTTCTTCATGGTCAAACACTTACTACTAATCTACTTTCTTGATTATCAGTAAAGGTACAACATGTGCATGAATTAGAGATTAGGGAGCATAACATACATATGCATTTTGTGTAATGTAATGTGTGAATCATGTTGTATAGCAACTAGGTACAACACTTGTTTTATATCAGATTATTAGTGTGAGATATTATGAAATTGTCTAGGTTATAAGTATTTGATTGCATTATGTGTGTGTATGCATGATAGAGAACAGGGTGTATGTCTAGAAATTAGGCAAAAGGTGTTTCGTTAGAAACTAAGAATGTTTCATGTCACCTTAGAGGTTTAAGACGGATTATACTTTAGAATCAGTCGCGGATTCGGGAAATAATCGAAAGGGGGTTAGATTTTTTTTACTTAAATTATTTAAATATCTAATTCTAACAAATAAATATTTAATAGATAATAATTTTTATAAAATTATTTATTAGTTTTACACGTAAAATTAAAATTATTTTTTGTTTCAAATAATAAAAGAAAGAAATATGTATTTATAACTTGTACACGTCTTTTTCACGTTTTGAAATATTTTCTAGTCTCACAGGCACAATAACAATCAAACACGATTCATTTAATAATGTCACAAAAAAAACTCATCAAATATAATAATACCTGAACGTCATCAAAATTTATAATAATTATATAATATATATATATATATATTTATCAAAACTATTGTTAATATATATATATATATATATATATATATGAGACTTAAATAATAACATACAAAAATATATTTGAGTTAGATTATAACTAGAGACAATATATATTATTAAAAATATTAGTATTTTTCAGTATTAAAAATATTATTTTATATAATCAAATTCATTAATTAACATATTTATTTTATTTTTAATGTAAGTAGTATTTAACTATTAATTAGTATATATTATTTTTATTGAAAATAGTATATTTATTATTAATTAATATATCATTAACTATTATATATGCTATTAATAATATTTTTTAAAAAATATTGTTAACTATTATTATTGAAAGAAGTTTGAGGGAGGAGACTAAAACCCCTCGCTACCTCCCTGTAAATCCGTCCCTATAAAATAATGCAAGTTATCAATTTTAATGAATAAGACAAAATAATAAATAATAAAATTTTAATGATTATATACTAATAATATAAAAATAATTTTATAATATAATATAATTATAATTTATTATTTATATAATTTTTAAAATAATTATTATAAAAATTAATAAAATTATATATATATATATATATAATTATTTTATCTTGTATCCTGTCAGTAGATCTCCCTTTTTCTCAAATAATAATGTTTAGAAGTCATTACCCTTTTTATAAACCTTTTTTTTTCATATACTGTCCACGTTAGCCTGCATATGCTAGGGATAAGTGCAAAACTAAAGTTAGACCATTTATTTTGTGGTGTAGACTCACTGACCCATTTAAATTGTGGACCATTGAAATGCGAGCCTAAACGAATGAACCAACTTGTATTCCCACTTTTAACTTGATACTTTCGAATTTAAGATTGTAGACTCACTTGAAGACTAATTTCATACGACAAGGATTTTTTCTTCCCAAAACTTATCCTAAAAATAAAAAATGTTGGCAATTTCCTATTATATTTTAAAATTTTATTATCTAGTGGAATAGTGATTAATAACACTATAATATGCTAATAAATTATTAGTTTAATTAATACGGAGTTCGATCTTTTAAACCTTATAAATAAATAAAAATAATTAAAATTCAAAATTTATTAAAGAGATTTCTTTATAAAGATTAATCATTTATAAATACTCCACACCAATATTATTGTGATATAAAAATATATTACACTACATTACATGAAATCATATTTGCTTATTTATTTAAATCTTTTGAAGGCTCGGTTAGTGAGCTTGACTCGTTAAGCGAGAGTAAGTGAATTTGGCGCGCTAAGCGAGCTGCATGTCTCTCTCTTAGTGGATGTCACTCGTTAAGCGTATATGTCTCACTTAGCAAGACATCAACTGCTAACCTTCTTTTCTTTTAGCATGAAACCAAAGTGGTTTCAACATTAATTCACAAAAATGAAAGTATTTACTATATAAAATCAAACTAAACATAAAAATATGTACAATTCCTACAAAAAGAATGATAAATTAGAGGAAAGATGTTAATTTCATGTCACTATTCCATACAAAAGTTAATCATATATAACGAGTAACAATATTCTAATTAAGAAATTAACTAACATTTGTAAAGTGTTGAGTAATTTGATTTTAGAAATTATTTTAGTTAATTTTTTTTTACCCATAACATCAATGCGGAGTATCCACTACTTTCCGTAACAACTAATCTTTCTTAGAGAATCTGTTCAACCATTTTTAGTTAGATACTTTCTCCTAATCATGCTTTTTGCATCATATGATTTGAATCTAAAACATTGTTTAAGGGAACAAAATCCAATAGTATCACCCGGACCAACTATGATATTTCCTATTTTGTTTGATGCTCAATATTGTGACACAAAATT
Organism: Glycine soja; assembly: GCF_004193775.1. Taxonomy (NCBI): domain Eukaryota; kingdom Viridiplantae; phylum Streptophyta; class Magnoliopsida; order Fabales; family Fabaceae; genus Glycine; species Glycine soja. Next base: position 1,707,038 of record NC_041004.1, read on the forward strand.
AAGAAATGAAATTAATATTTTAGATTTCATAAAAGTTGTGTAATTTCTAGATATATACGACATCATTTTTCTTTTATACTAATTATATTATATCTTATTTATACTTTTTAGCTTATTTTTTCACTTGATAATAAATATTTAAGGATATAATTAAAAACTTTAATGATGTTGTAAAATGATAATCAAAATAAAACAAGAACAATCTGCTAAAAGGTTAAACAAAATAGGATAGATGAGGGACATGGGTTAATTAAAATGACATTTTTTCTTCAGATTTCTTAATTAGCAATAATATATTTTATGAAAATAATTTTATTTTAATTGAGGAAATATATATACCAATATAGTGTATTTTAAAAGAAGTTTTTGATAATTTTTTTTAATTTTTAAAGTATTAATATTTTATATTGTTGGCCAATAAAAAATGATGACAAATATAACTTTTTTTTTCATTTGTTATTACACTCAATTAAAAAAGAGTGTAATAAATATTATTGAATACCAACAAACAAAGCAATTGTTGTTGTGTCTTATTTGCAAATGCACGATATGTGCATCTAAATCTGAACGAATAGGAATCACCGACACCCCCACATCCAAATCCTTGTGCGAGACCCATATTTCACCAAAAACGATTCATTTAAAACAAGATGAAACAATGAAAGGAAAGAAACATTCATGCAGTTACACTCATATAACGTCATTGCAGGCCACGTTGGTGTTCATGACAAGGCACAAACTCCTTATGATAAAAACCTCCTTCCTCTCATCCTATTTCACTCTTCACATTTCTTCTCCATTCCCTCTTCAAAAACTCCTTATGATAAAAACCTTCTTCCTCTCATCTTGTTTCACTCTTCACATTTCTTCTCCATCCCTTCTTCAATTTTCTCCTATGCTTTCTCATTTTTGCTCTTTGAAATGCATCATTTTGCTATTCTCTTTAATTCTTGTCCGTTTTCTTCTTCTTTTTTGCCATGACTCCACCAATAAAACTGCAATAACATTTCAAGTGATTACTCCCTTTCTCTTTTACTCTCTCTAATTTTGAAACTCTCTTTTAATTCTCTACATTGAAACTATCATTTTTTTTGCAGAACTACAATATGTTTCGTTGGAAGCAATTCTCATTAAGAAATGAATCCTAACGTCATTGAGATTCCATCTATGATAAAGAACAATGCTTCCAATTCCATGAAGCAGAAAAAGGTATATCTCACTATCCTCTATTCTCACCTTACTATTTTTTTATAATTTAATTTTCTTTTTTTTTTCTCACAATTATTTTATTTATGTTGAGTACCAACCGATATTTTTTTGGTTTTAATTTGAGGTTTAGGGTGATAGTATTTTGGTTGATCAATTTGGTTCAATTGAATTTTTTGTTTGTTTTTAAAGGCTTTTTTTATGTGGTGGCATGCATTTTGTGGAGTTCGAGGTTGCTAGGTTTGTGTGCCATGAGCTTAATTTGTTGGTTTTGTGTTTATAGGTGTGAGATGAAAGTTGAGAAAATACTTTATTTAACAATATAGTGCATTTTAAAAGATTTTTGTATTTTTTTAAAAAAAATTATGTATTATTAGTAGAAATTATTTATATTGTTAACCAATAAAAATCATGACAAATATATCATTTTTTCATTTGTTATTACGCTCAATTTAAAAAAAGAGTGTAATAAATATTATTAAATACTAATAACTTGACTGTCAAACAAAGCAATCACTGTGTCTTATTGGCAAATGCAAGACACGTGCAGCTAAATCCGAACGCAAGAAAATGTGTCTCACCGACACACCTAAATCCTGAACGCAAGAAAATGTGTCTCACCGACACACCCAAATCCAAACCCCAATGGCAGACCCGTAAATTTCACCCAAAATCCTATCTATTTATAAAACAATATTAAACAAAGAGACAAAAGAAACGCTCACACACTTCAACTCACATGACGTCGTTACACACCCTGTTGATGTTCATGACAAGGTGCAAATCCGTTACCATACAATCCTCGCTCCTCTTTTCCCCTTTCACTCTTCAACTTTTCCTTCAATTTTTTGTTACGCTTTCTCATTGTCGCTCCATGAATCACATTGTTTTGCTTTTCTCTCTAATTCTTCTTCTTTTTCATGACTCCACCTATCAACATGCAACAATATTTCAAGTGATTACTCCATTTCTCAAACTCTTTTCTAATTCGCTACATTGAACACAATGTCATTTTTTTGTTGTTTTTGCAATAGAGTGTGTTTCGAGGGAAACAATTCTCATTGGAAAATGGACCTTGACATCATTGATATTCCACCTCCAACGAAGAATAATGTTTCTAATTCCATGAAACAGAATGAGGTATATCTCACTTTCCTCTACCCTCACCTCACTATTTATTTTAAAATATATACTTTTCTCTTTTTTTTTCTCACAATTATTTTATTTATGCTAAGTAATGACTGAATTTTAATTTTGTTTTTTGGTTTTAATTTGAGGTTTAGGGGTGATCATGTTTTGGTTGATCAATTGGGTTTCAATTAATATTTTTTTAAAGGCTTCTTCTTCTTCTCTTTTTTTATGTCGTCGTGGCATGCAATTTGTGGAGTTTGAGTTGTTAGGTTTGCATGCTATCAACTTAAAATTGTTGGTTTTGTGTTTTTAGATGTGAGATGAAAGTTGAGAAAATACTTTATTTAACAATATATAGCAATATAGTGCATTTTAAAAGATTTTATTTATTTTTGTCAAATTTTAATTTTTTTTGTATTATTAGTATAAAATTTTTATATAGTTGACAATAGAAAATTATGGCAAATATATAACCTTTTCTTCATTTGTTATTACACTCAAATAAAAAAGAGTGTTATATATATTATTAAATATTAATAACTTGAACACTGAACAAAACAATCGTTTGTCTTATTGATGAATGCAAGACACGTGCAGCTAAACCTGAATGCAGGGGAACGTGACTCACTGAGACACCCACATCCAAACCCCAATGGTAGACTCATAAATTTCACCCAAAATCATGTCCATTTAGAAGAAAAAAAAGATGAAACAAAGACAAAAGGAAACACTCATGCACTTACACTCACATCGCGTTGTTGTAGGCCATGCTAGTTTTCATGACAAGATGCAAATTCCTTAGGATAAAAACCTCCCTTGTCTCCTTTTCCTTCACTCTTGAGTCTTCACATTTCTTCTTTATTCTCCCTTCAATTTTCTCTTACACTCTCTCATTTTTGCTCATTGAAACACATTGATTCACAATTCTATCTTCTTGACTCCACCCATCGAACTGCAACAACATTTCAATTTATTACTCCCTTTCTTTTTCACTCTCTTCAATTCTCAAGCTCTCTTTTAATTCTTTGCATTGAAACATTGTCATATTTTTGTTGTTTTCATAGGAGTAAAGTGTGTTTCGATGGTAGCAATTCTCACTGGGAAATGTACCTTGACACCATTGAGATTCCACCTCTAGTGAAGCAAAATTCTTCCATTTCCATGAAGCAAAAAGAGGTATATTTCAGTATCTATCTCCTATCCTTATCTCAATGTTTTTTTAATTTAATTTTCTTTTTTTCATAATTATTTTATTTATGTGGAGTATTGACTGGTTTTTAATTTGAATTTTTTTTGGTTTTAATTTGAGGTTTGAGGGGTGATCTTGTTCTGGTTGATCAATTTGGGTTTTGTGTATGACTACATTGATATTCAATCTTCTCTAAATCCCCAACCAATGTATCGAAAAGTTCAAAAACTATAAAAAATGTAAAACCTCCCTCCTCCCCTTTCACTTTTTACGTTGCTTCTTCTTTCTCCCTTGAATTCTTTATTACGATTTCTCATTTTCTCTTTGGGAAACACACCATTTTTGTGATTCTCTTGGATTCTTGTTACTCTTCTTCATTGTGAATGCACCCATCGAACCGCAACAACACTTCAAGTGATTACTTGCTTTCTTTTTCACTCTCTCCAATTCTCAAACTCTCTTTTAATTCTCTGCATTGAAATATTGTCTTTTTTTTTTTTGTTTTCACAAAAGTAGAGTGTGTTTTGATGGATGTACTTCTTATCGAGAAATGAACCATAGCATCATTGAGATTCCACCTCAAACAAAGAATAATACTTCTAATTCCATGAAGTAGCAAAAAAAGAGATATGTCTCATTATCCTTTATACTCACCTCAATTTTTTTAAAATTTAATTTTCTCTTTTTTCTCACAATTTTTTTATTTATTTATGCTAAGTATTGACTGAATATATACTAAGTATAGACCAAATTAATTGTGAGAAAAAGGAAAGTTAAATTTTAAAAAATAATGAGATGAGTATAAAAGATAGTGAGATATACCTCTTTTTTTGTTTAATGGAATTAGAAGTATTATTCCTCATTAGAGGTGGAATTTCAATGATGGCAAGGTCTATTTCGTGATGAGAATTGCTTCCATGGAAACACATTCTACTCATATGAAAACAACATAAAAAAATGACAGTGTTTCAAAGCAGAGAATTAAAAGAGAGTTTGAAAATTGGAGAGAGTGAAAGAGGAAGCCAGTAATCTTGAAGTGTTGTTGTGGTTCAATGGGTGAAGTCATAACGAAGAAGAAGAACAAGAATGAAAGAGAATCACAAAATAGTATGTTTTCGAGAGGAAAAATGAGAATCATAATAGAGAATTGAAGGGAGAAAGAGGAAGCGATCCAATACACTCCCGAAGCCTGTTCCCACTGCGCCACCACCAACACCATCACCCTCACCTACTACCACCGCGGCGGCGTGCGATGGCGCACCCCCCACCCGCTTTAACTCCGGCACGCTCTCCGCCCTCATCCGGTGCCCCTCCGGCGACACGAGCGGCCTCAACTTCAACCTCTACCTCTCCTCCCTGGAGGGAAACAAGTCCCAGGACGAGATCGACTTCGAGTTTCTCGGCCGTGACAGGAACATCGTACAAACAAACTACTTCTCCGAAGGTGTGGGAAACATGGAAAAGGTCCACGTTTTAGGGTTCGATGCTTCCGATGGGTTTCATGAGTATGGGATTGTGTGGGGGAGCGACGCGATCGAGTGGCGCGTGGATGGGAACCTGGTGAGAAGGCTATGTTTTTGTACGCTTCGATGTGGGATGCAAGTTGGGTTAATGAAGGGAAGTGGTGTGGGAAGTACTGTGGGACTGTTGTTGTTGAATGAGTCACTGCATTTTTTATTTGTAGTTGGAAATTTTACTTTATGTGTTGTTTCAGTGTAAATTTAACTGTGGATAAAAATAAAATGAATGTCAAAACAAGAGTCTTGATTTTTTGACAAAATTATTTTTGCTTCAAAGATACTCTTTTTTGTGAGTGACTATGAATCTTGTCATTTATGGTGTGCTTTTGGGGTTGTATTCTTTTGTTGTTGTGAGTGTTGAGTTTTTTTAATCTTGTTTTCCATAATGTATGCTTCCTTTATTGTTTCTTTTCCCTTACTCTAGTTCAGTATAGAGAGATCAGAGAGATGAATACAGTATCTTATTGCCTTGCCTTGCTACTTTAGCTCATGACCAAGCACTTGGGTTGCATTGCTTAGATAGACCACTTAGGATGTGTTGGAAACTAGTTTGCATCAATGCAAACAAGAATTCACACTTTCCAAAGAACAAAAATAGGAAGCAACATTTTACTTATCATTTATGTCATTCATGTATATGCCATTTTCCCGCATTCAAATGTGACTCAAATGTTTGGCGATTGGACACCCAAACTAAGATTTACTTAATTCTTATGGAAAGTTGCACCCCTTGTTTTGCAAACCTTTTTTTTCTAGTTGAGTTCAACACGACTTTCATCTAAAGTGAGGTTTGTTCCAAAACTACTACTATTCTCTTGCTTTGCTGGTTAAACGTAGAAACCTCCAAACTTGAATCAAATTGCATTAACTTTTAAATAAACTTAAGTTTACACAATAAGTGTCAACCAAACTTCATTTTTTTATCTACATCTAGAGCATGTTTGCTTTGTCGTTTCAAATGTGGTGGCACGAAGTCCAACACTTCCTGGAAACAGACGCACCTAGAAGTTCTGCTTGTTTGCTTCTTAAGGATGTAATGGATTTATCTACACCCTGCTCTATTTATTTGTGGGTTGGGCTTTAGCCTTCCTTTGCAACAAAAAATAAAAAGGCCATGTGATTGAAAACACAAGGGCGCGTTTGATTCTTGATGTGAGACTGCACAGTATACAAAACTGGGATTTGAAAGTGAGTAATGATTAAAGAAATTAATTTTTATTGTTAACAATAAAATCAACAATTGACATTTCAATACATCGATAATTTATCATGTATATACAGGTAACATTGCCGGTTGATTTTATATTAAATGACTTAAACTACTCATTTTATAGGAACTGTTAAGACCAGAATCCAAGAAATTGAGCTATTGTACAACATTTTGGGTTGCTTGTTATCTGGAAGTCCACTTATAGCACAAGCAATTTTGGAGGTGATATACTGCGTAGGTGGTACATGTTATTGAAATTATTCTTCATATTTTAAGAAATTAAACACGTCCTAATTGACAAGATCTCAGTGATGAAATGGAAATTTTACACAATGCTAAATTGAAACAGAGGGCAATTCCAAGTTTCATATTATTATGTATACTAGTAGTACTTATTTATACTGACCTTTAATGCGTTGATATATATCAAGGGTCTACTAGTTTTCTTGGTAATTTCTACATTTTTATTCTAGTTTCGTTTCCCCTGATGATGATCAGGTTCTCAAATTTAATTTATCATGGCTCGTCTGAATGGTTATTTGATATTGAGAGATTGCTTGGAGAAATATTCATTCACAAGTCTACATTAATTAGTCAGTCATCACCGTAATTAAGCACAAGCTGATGGACATTGGCTTGTACCATTTTTCTCATCTAGCTTGAAAGCAACATGCTTGTATTTTCTTTCCGGTCAAGCATAATTAAAGCCACCAAGAAGGACCTTGATGATCATACATGCTGAATAACCTTCATGCAAGGGCATTAGGGCAGCTTTATCATAAGTAGGGATTGGATGGCAATTAATTAGGTAGGAAAATGTTTTTTTTTTATACAATTAAAGTGGGACAAGTTTTATTGTTTTCTTTGATTTTGAGAGATATTTTTGAACTAGGTCTATACAAGTGAAAAAGGTTGGGATAATTGTATAATATCAAATGTTGAAGTTGGACAATATTTAGGCAAATGATTTAACTTCTTTCCCCCTCTAAGCATATTGACAAATTAATTAATGGCTATCACATTTTCATTATCATAATTGAAGTAATTTGAACCAAATGATTTAGCAGAATGGTTAAGGCAAACGTTTTTTTCTCTATAAATAAAATGGCCCTCAAAGGGGCTAGCAGGTTATGGTGACTGGTTACCTAAGTATGGAGAATGCTAACAAAAGAAGGGTAACTTGGGAAAACACGTCTGTTTTGCTTGGCCTGGCCATAACATGTTTACATTCTGATTATTAGTTAAATTGATTTAAACGATAACTTATGACAGTTTACTACAAATATGAAAAATATTTGCCGTTAATCAGATTTGGCTAACTTTTGCTAATTAGCTAAATCAATTCAACGAATGGTCAATCAGATGCGCAAACCAAAAAGGGGTATTTTCCCCCATCTCTTTATGATTTTGATTAATTACTTGGACATGAATTCTCTGTTTTTCACACAATACTTTTTTTGTGAATAATCTCCCACGTAAACAAAAATGTGTTGATATGAGAAGGACCAAACTATGGTTTTGTACAGCTCCTATTGTGCATGCAACTTTTCCTTCCTGATAACTTTTTTGTGCGTGTGAAACACGTTATTTTATCTTAATGGGATTGCTACTTTCAAATTCAGATACTTTCATGAAATCGCAAGAGTTATATCCTTATAGTGTGTGCATTGGATAAAGGCATAAAGCTAAGTAGAATTCCTATTTTTTATTTATGGGATGTTAAGCTGTTAGCGTTATTTTATCTTATACCTCTTTTGTTGTATGTTTTAGCCAATGCTTTAATGATGACTTGAAACAATTATGTACTTAACAATTCAAATACAATCGAATAATTTATATTTACGAGTTCCATTTTTCAAAGTTGGAAAATAACAAGTTAGCTGATCTTTTGACTTGAAGCTTGAAGAAAACAATGCAAAACTTTCTAACACCATTTTATTATTATTATTATTCGCACTTTTGTGGGTGACAAAACCGCAAGCAAAATGGCATCACGGCAATTCTTGAACAGTCGAACTTATCCTAAAGTAGCCAGACCAGGGGAAATGGAGAGAGAAAGACAGAGAAAGAGACTTGCAATTTGTAAAACAAAGTAATTTCGAGAGTTGTCAGAATCTCAACCTTAAAAAACCTGATGGTGTACTTTCTGCACACCGTTGAGATCTATATTTGCTGCCAAAAACCATAAGATTCGACACCCACCTCTCAAGGCCTCAACCCTTCGATTTTGTCGTTAGTTGGTCAAATCATGTCGTGGACTCCACCAAGAATATGATTCCAATAAACAACAGAATGAAAAAAAAAACGAACGTTCTTCTTCCACAACTCTCCTCTCTCTCTCTTCCCCACCATCCACATATTTTCCCTTTGAGTCAGACCAAAGCCACTTGGATTCCATAAAAATTTAAAAAATTGTATTTTTACTATTTTTTCTGAAAGAGTTCTCATTTGGGTGTCTATTATTTTTTCTATTTTCCTTATTTATCTCTTGGAAACTTGTGGGTTAGGTATTTATGTGATATTTGGGTTCACTCTGCTCTCATGTTTTATATGTGAGGTGGGTGTCATGTTTTGGTTCTTCTGATTGTCTTCTTTGTTTTAGCTTCTTCTGGGGTTTGTGGCCTGGTCTTGGAAATTGGTTTTGTGAAGTGGGTACAATGGGTATCGATACCAATTTGGTGACCACTGTCATTGGCTTTGGTTTGAGTGCAACTTTCATTGTTTTTGTTTGCGCAAGAATAATTTGTGGAAGACTACGAGAGCGAACACGGACTATATATGAAATTGAAGCAATAACAGATATAGAACGGGTAATTAATTAATTTCAGCTGTGACTTCCCCTTCTTCATGTGTGTTGATTTTGCTAGTTACTATGATTAGAGCTAGGTAAGGAATAAGCTCTAATTTGGTGTTCTTATTTTTGTAGTTAATTCGAGGAATAATGATAGATGCAACTTTTTGTTAGATACTTAAATATGTGATGAATTTTTTTAAATATATACCTGGTGAAATTTTTTCAATCAGATGAAGAAATGGATGCTTGGTACTATTAATTAGCATGTATACTGCCCCTTAAAGTAATTTTTGTTGCCTAGAACTTTTTACTTTGTGCCTGTGTTCTGTTCATGTTGGGTGCTTCAGATTTTAAGTTTTGCATTGTTTACTTGACAGGCAGAATATCATGGTAATGACCCTGCGCCTGCTTTTGTTGCTGCAATCCCCACTTTGAATTTCAACCATGAAGCCTTCAGTTCAATTGAAACTACACAGTTAAGTCTAGTTTCTGGTTTTTATTCTCTAATTCGTAGGTCACAGACAATGTTCTTCCTTTCTTTATTTTTATATAAGACATGCTTTTTAGCCACTGAAAATATTTCAAAATGTTAATTTTAGTCTTTATATAAATATAATACATCTTTAGTCTTCATATTTTGATAAAAACATGTGTTTTTAGTACTTAATAACTACATCGCTTTTGGTAAATGTGTATTAAATTTTTATAGGGACTAAAATTAATATTTTAAAATATTTTGAAGGATAAAATGTGCTTTATCTTTATTTTATAAAACCTTATTTGAAACAGACATCTACTTAATGGACATGATTTAGTTTCTTTTTGCTTATATTTCAGTTTGAAAGGAGTAAGGGTCAATATGTTGATATATTATTCAGTTTGCTTTTACAGGTGTGTGATATGCTTGGCAGAGTACAAAGAAAAAGAGCTATTGCGAATCATACCTAAATGTGGCCACACATTTCACCTTTCTTGCATTGATATGTGGCTGAGAAAACAGTCCACATGTCCAGTGTGTCGTTTGTCACTGCAGAATGCTCTTGAAACAAAACATGTGAGGCATGCAACGTTTACCATCAGGCATTCTCTTGATGAGTCCAATACTGCAGAAAGGAACACAGATAGTAATCAGAGGCTAGTTGAACTTGATTCTAGTAACGACTCCCAACAACCAACTTTGGGAGAACCAGAAGCTAGACAGTGATGTAAGAAAGCTAATTGAAGGAGTTGTTGTAGTGTGTGTGCCTAATCTGTGTATGTAAAGGAACATTGCTAGTAACTAACTCCCTATAAATACTAACAACACATTTTGATATTTTTTTTTGCTCTTCTAGGAATCAAACACAAGTATTAAAAAATTCATAACAATTTGATCATACATTTAACTTAACCAATCAACTGATTTAGTCTGTCTTGCTATACTTATGTGAATTTTATTTTAGTCTCACTAAATAATCCTGGACTATTTTCAATATATTAAGTAAGACCCATATAAAATTTATTCAATGATAAAAAAGTGTTTTTTTAGAGGATAATTAAAAATAAAGTGTTAGAGTGTTTTATTGGTATTTTGATGCTTTAAATAGTTTCAATTCAAATTCTTTGTTCGTTTTATGGCCTTTTCCTCTAGAATAAAACGGGGGATGCCTACAATGATTTCTTCCTTTTAGAGAGACTAAATAAATAACATAAAAAATATTTTTACACCAATATTTGTTTTTTTAACTTTTTATCTCGTTATTTTTTTAATATTTTTATCCTATCTCCTTTCTCTTTGTTTCCTTCCTCCCAACAAACAATGAGTTGATTAAATTAAATAGTTGATCAACTTTCAACTTCCAATATCTAGCTAATTTTAGCTAATTTATCCACTATTATGTATTACGTACCACCAGCTGATTACCGTTGACTATGGCATCCTTATCGTTACTTACTTGGGCGAGCACACTAACATTATAAATACACGTTAAAGATTAGCAATGATTTATGTTTCTTGCACAATTATTTTTCAACAGCCACTTTTCTAAATTAATGCTACTTGACAAGAATGGATCAAGAAAGTTTTCAAGGATGGATAAATGAATAATATAATCGTTGGAAATTAAAGTAAATATTCAAATACTTATATATTAATTGAAAAAAATATTCAATAAATTTATCTTAAAAATGATAAGTAAACTCACCTTATATTTCCAAATGCACAATTTTCAAATTCCATTTCCCATATTGTATTTGCTCTATGTTTCATCGTGTTTCTCGACACATATATACGACTTTATTTTATGATATTTATAGGAATACACTGATATATTTCAGTTGTCGCATAAGTTATTGGTGATATGAGTGGGGATGCAAGTGGACAATTTGCAAAATATCCCGTAAAACACAATAGTTTATAACTATATATCCTGCTGATAAAAAAAAAAGAGTTTATAACTATATATCCTTTTTTTTTCAATTAATATATATATTAATCTCAATTGTAAAATAAGTTCCAACTACACGACACGAGTCCACAACAATGACCTTGACAATGGTTTTAGGGTTATGATTCATGTTGAAAGTTATATTCGTCAAGAATTGCTATTTTTTTTATCAATACTTTTTTATTATTACATAAGTATTTATAAGTTATCCATTGATAAAGATTAGGCTTAAACACTTTTTTCCTATATGCTATATGATTTTTTTTTCTTTATTTTAATCCTTATATATTTTGTTTGTTTCAGTTTATTCTTGTATATTATTGTTTTTAGTTTCTATAAAATTTTAATTATTTTATATAATTCTCTTTTATATTAGAATATTTTATTTTGTTTTTTTTATTTATGCTGTATTGATATTCAAGGATTTTAAAATAAAATCAATTTTAAAATATAATATGAGTATATATTTTTAATAATTTATTAAGTTTTATATTCTGAACACTGAACTGAAAATGTTTTCCCTTTTTTTCAAAAACTAAAATAAATATTTACCATATTATTCTATAAAACAAAGTGTATGTTATAAATTTTTTGTTACATTGTTCAATCCTACCAATAAAAGAAAAATACTATTTTTCTTATGGTAGTAATGCAAAAAAAAAAAAAAAGTGATGCATAAAGCATAATCAAGGAGCGGAGTGTGTGTGAATTGTGATTGGTTGTAGTGTTATGTTACTGTTACTAAAGGAAAGAAGAAAAAGGGAGGAAGTGGATGACGAGTGCACACGTGGGAGCCATGTCTAGTTCTACATGCTTCCCTTCACTTCCTCGACTTCTTCGACCTTCTTTCACCAAAACCAAATCATCACCTAGTAAGTTAACTAGTTACTCATAATTCAATTCTAGTTTTATGTGCTCAGTTCCACTTGTCCTGGAATACAGTACGAGGTTTTTTTGAGACACTGCCAATCATCACTTAACACAATTTTAAGGAATGTCAATGTATTTGTAATTTGTGATAACTTTGTTAATTGCCCTTTTGAAATTGTTTTTGTGATGACTTTGTTTATTGCCCTTTGTTAATTTACTTGTGCGAACTAGTTGATTTTAGTTCTTGTTCTTATTGTTATGATTTTTGTGAAAAGGGTATTCGGAGACTAATGAAAACTCAGTTTAACAAATTATAATGACTGTGTGGCAGCTTTTGTGCTATGACTTTGCAAAATTTGTACCCTGGTTCGAGTAATTTAATGCCATTGAGATATATCTTGATGAAAGATAACAGTGGTTTCTAAGCTTATTGTTCTTTATCAGAGTTCAGCATGAGCATGAGCAAGGATCCGGTTCGTGAGTGGATTCTTTCTGATGGGAAAGCTACGGAGATAACCAAAATTAGCCCTGTTGGTGGGGGTTGTATCAATCTTGCTAGTCGCTACGACACCGATGCTGGTTCATTCTTTGTTAAAACAAACAGGTATAGCACATGGGAGATGGGACCTTCTGTTTTTGGTTTCGTGGATGAGGTTTGCCTCAGGATTGAATTTTTCATTTTGAATGTGTTGCATTGTTTCAATTTTATTGGAGCAAAAGCTTTATATTATACATGGCAAGTTCTATGTTGTTGAAAGTTGAAACTCTATATCAGGAGTATTGGACCATCCATGTTTGAAGCTGAGGCTCTTGGTTTAGGAGCTATGTATGAAACCGGGACTATCCGTGTACCTAAGCCCTATAAGGTGAGAATGTTTAACATTAGTGTTGTGAGAGATACTATTTACTAGTTATATCATGGTGGAGGGAACTTGAGTTGACTTGTTGCTAGGAGTTGTAGGTTGGACCGCTACCTACTGGTGGTTCTTTCATCATTATGGAATTCATACAATTTGGTGCATCTAGAGGCTATCAGGTGAGATACCTAGCAATTGCTTCTGATTAGGAAAATGTATGCACCTTAATTGTAATCTATTGCTTCCCAGTCTGATCTAGGGAGGAAGCTTGCTGAAATGCATAAAGCTGGAAAATCTAGTAAAGGCTTTGGTTTCGATGTTGATAACACCATTGGCAGGTTTAATGCACCTTCATCATGAAAGTTATCATTGTTGTTGTAATTGTTATTGTTATCATTTATCATGAGTTCTTGACTCTTTCTTCTTTCCGTTTTACCTAGGCATGTGCTATATATCAGCTATCATCTTTTGTTTGTTTGTTCGAATTAGTTTCTAATTACGTTATGTATATTATGTTGTAGCACTCCACAAGTAAACACCTGGTCATCAGATTGGGTTCAATTTTATGGAGAGCATAGATTGGGTTACCAGTTGAAGTTGGCATTAGACCAGTATGGTGACAGAACTATTTATGACAAAGGTAATTTTGTTCTGCTACTACTGTTCTTTCTTCCCGTTAATTAATTCTAGCTGTACATCACATTTTTGTTGATGGCATATTGAATAAAATAAGCAGGTCAGTAGAACTTGAACTCACAGACAGATTGGATACATGAATGAGTACATTAAGTTCATTGATGTAGTGAAAATAGGAAGCTATTCTTTTCTAGTGGATAGTTGTATATATTTTGATCTTTCATTTAGTGACAATTTCCTGTTTTCACATTCTTCTTGGTGGAGTAACCATAGAACAAGTGTCTTCAAGAGTCTTACTGGAGGTAAGAATGCAGTACCTTTAGGGAATAAATTATTAAGGCATTCTAAATATTTCATTTAGTTTGGAATCTAAATATCAAGTAAGTATTATATATATATCATAGAAACATTACATAAGAAACTAAGTACCACTGAGCACTATTAGCTATGTCACTCAAACTTGCCATTTTTTCATTATCTTTGTTACAATTTTGATTCTTTATAAAGTATTGACATATAATGTTCTGTTTTAATTAAAACTCCCAAAATGTCTCCATATATATCTACTTGAGTTGTTCTGCAGGACAGAGACTGGTGAAAAGCATGGCACCCTTGTTTGCCAATGTAGTGATAGAACCATGCTTACTACACGGAGACCTCTGGAGTGGAAACATCAGTTCTGACAAAAATGGAGAGCCTGTCATATTGGACCCTGCATGTTATTGTAAGTCAAGCATTTGCAACAAAGTGTTATATGGAAGATAAAGTTTGGAACCAGATAAACAGTTGAAATTTGTGTCACAGAATAATTTAACACACAAAAATACAAAGGAAAAGTAAAAGGAACTAGTTCAAATTCGGAAAATTGTGACTTTTGATTTATGTGATTCACTATTTAATTGCTTGCCAAAATAAAATAGTCAATAGAAATGCTTAAACTTGAAGAGTAGACTTCTAAGTGGGTTGTAAATTGTAATGTTTCTTGATAACTTTTGTAGCCACTTTTTTTTTTACTGTGCCCATGGCTAACAATTTTAGTGTAATTTGATATTTTATCAGACACATTTTGAAGGACCTCTAATTGAGCTAAGAATAGTAGGAAGCACAACTCAATTAAGTTGCATCCCCAGAATAATTAGGTGCAAGTTAGGTTCTCTAAATTTTTCCATAGTGGAGTTAGCGCAAATATGTGAATGTGAGACTGCAATAATCATACAAGCTTTGAAGAAAAAATTTGGCTGACAATTGTGGCACTGTTGTTTTATTCTGTAGATGGACACAGTGAAGCAGAATTTGGAATGTCTTGGTGTGCTGGCTTTGGAGGATCATTCTATAATTCTTATTTTGAGGTAATACTGTTTGCTGACATATGATATAAAGGATTCATAATTATCTTAACACCACATTTTCTCCCTTCGTGGGTTTCTTTCTCTTTTTGTTGTTTATTTCTTTTGGAAAGTATGTAAATAGTCTCTAGGTTCTTTGAATATAGGCTAATCGTAATAATGTAATTTTGGTAATAATTTTGGTAATAAGGATGTGTGTGATTCTTGTAATTGTTACATGGACTCGATATAATAGAGCTTCCACTTTGTATTTCAAAAACACAGAATTAATCAGATGCCTCTTGTAGTCTTGTTTACTCTTAGTCTGACAAGAGGCAACCCTAATTCGTGTCTGCCCGGTGAACTCACTGTCCACCGATGAAATTTATTTTCCAGTAATTGTGTTTTCACTCCATTTCTGGCTCTCCTCATAGGTGTCTGAATGTTGATACTTGATACTCTTACAACCTTAGTTGGGTATGCCATTTGTAAGTTCAATCAAAATTTTATCTCATGGTAAACTGACCCTGATATATGTTTTTTTTATCTGTATTTGTTGATGTAAGATCAAATTATATTAAAAAAAATAAATAATGCTTCCAGCAATCTTCTCAGTCCAATCAATTTCCGTTGTGTTAATTAAGATCTATCAAAGTTATTGATGTCATTTATAGTGCATTTTTTGGATAACATTCTACCTCAATGAGGTGAATATTTGTTTGGCTTTCTCAATATCCTTGTTAAACTTGTTTATAGCCGGATATGATTGCCTTATTTCAAAGAAACACAATCTTGGTATTGAATTGCCATGTGAAATGTCAGTTTCATACAATCATTTTCTGATAATAATTTCAAATGATCTGCAGGTGATGCCTAAGCAACCAGGCTTTGAGGAGAGGAGAGACCTTTATATGCTGTATCACTATTTAAATCATTACAATCTCTTTGGTTCTGGATACCGATCTTCCGCCATGTCTATAATCGATGATTATCTTGCAATTTTAAAAGCTTAGGATTGCGTGCTTTATCGTCAAGCTTGTACATGCATGAGGTTCTTTTCCTGTACATTGAACTACTTATATTTCCCTAATCAGCTCATTCAATGAAATGGAGGTGTTATTGATACCAATGCACAAGTTATTTTGTTTCCTCAAGCGAGATTAGTTCTATCTTGTTTCGTTCAATTTCCCTTCTTTTTGATAGTGAAGAAAACTTGAGGGTTGAATCAAGTTACCACTAACAACTTAGGCAAAATTTTAGGTAGAAATGAGTTAGCCTAAAATATAAACCAGAAACCAAAAGACAGCATCAGAAAACATTCAGACTGCTATTCAAACTCATACATTTAAATGTACCTTGTAAAGTCTTAATGAGCATAAGAAACGGTAAACCGAAAAAAGTACTTAAATTGGTTTTAAAGTTTAATACAGGATTATCTGCCCTAGATATTTTCTGCTGCAATTTTTTCTTTATTTATTGTTCAAATTATATAACAAATCCACATTTTTTAACTGGAAACCATCATGCATTTGATCTTGACAAGACGACAACCATATTTAGAGTCCAGTAGCACATGGTGTTAGTAGAATGAAAATATAAGAAAATAAATTTTAGTAACTGTTTAACTATTTTTATTATTATTTGAATCCAAAAAAAAATTATTATTATTATTTTCAAGTCCCATTATATGCAACAAAATTAAGGCTATGTTCGATAAAAATAATTGAAAAATTGACCGGAGACAAGAGAATTAACTAATAACTTAAAGTTGTTAGTTATAAGTTATTAATCTAAGTATTGGGTAAAATTATCTCTTAAAATGTTTGATAAACACTGAAACATAATATAAATGCAGTAAAAAAAGAACATAGTTGTTAAAGTTCGGCCAAACATATGAAAGATCCTCTTAAAAATCAGTTCATACGGAGATGACTTACCTAGTTATATAAACACTTACCATGTTCGTTAACCACCCGATGTGAACTAGCAACACGCCCCCTCGAGGTCGTCACCACAAAGCGAGGACTAGTGACAATATCCACACCATCGGGCAGAACCTGCTCTGATACCATATTATAGTTCGGTCAGGCATCAGAAAGGTCCCCTTAAAAATTAGTTCATAAGGGAGTGGCCTACCCAGCCATATAAACACTTACTATGCTTGTTTGTTTCGGATGCCATGCTCTAGGCATGTAGCCTTGATGAGTGTGAGGGAAGGTGTTGTGATGGGGCATGTTGATAAACTATATAAATCAGTTTTGTAGGATTGAGCTAAGCTCATGAAAAACCCTCTTTCTAACAATAGTATAAATATGAACATTTTTATATAGATTTTAATTTAACTTTATTAATGATTTTTTAAAATAATTATAATTATAATTAAAAAAAATTAATTAATTTTAAACTCATAACTTTTTATTTAAAGATAAATTATTTTTATTATTTTTTTCATTTTTTTTCATATTGTGCATTCTACTATTAATTTTATGTCTTAAAATATTCTTAACAAAGTTTAAAAAATAAAATTAACATATGCTTAAGTAGACATCAAATTTTTATCATGTTGGTTAACATACTAATATCATTGTGTATTAGTATATACTAGTCTAGTATCAATATTTTAAAGTATAATATTAAAATAATACAATATATAATATAAATATTAATGGATAAAATAAAATAGTGTAATATAAAAAATATCTAAAAATAATAATAAAAGTAAAAATGGAGGAATAAAACCTTTTCTTATGTAAAACATATATTATAAAATTAAAATATAAGAAGTTAGAAATATGTAGTCAAGGAAACTTTTCAAATAGTTAAAAAAAGCTAGAAATTGTCTAACTTACTCTAAATGAAATCAGCGATGACTTCGAATAAGATAAAATTCTCAATGCAAAAATACAAAAAAAATCGACAAATCATAAGAAAACTCTATTCTCTTTTTAGTCTTCCACAGCTTCAAGCAACACCATTGAGCAAATTCTGTAGAAAAGTCAACGAAAAGAAAAAAAAAAAAAAAGATAAGAAGGGACAATAGAAAAAAAAATGTAATATTTATCTGTACCATGCGCAGCGGCGCCGTATATCTGCATTTCTATTGTATTATACTGTATATGAGTTAAAAAGAAAAAACAAAAAATTTATCGTATATTTATTTTATTATTGGAAAAATGATTCTTATATTTCTTTAAAAAAACACATTTCAAGTTTTTTGAAATAAAATTAAAGGAAGTAGAGAAAACAGAATGATATTTAAGTAATACTGATTTATTTAAGAAAAAGTTAAGAAAATAGTGAAATAGTTTGAAATCTTAAATTTAAAAAGATATTATTCTTTCTAAATAACAATGGTTAGTTTAGGATATTGATGCTTAAAAGGGTTACAAAATTTACTTTATCCAATATAATCATTAACAAATATGGATACAATAACAGTTGCTTAAAATAAAGAAGGAATGAAAGAAAAATTTTAAGAGATATGAAAAGAAAACAAAAACAAATTTATAACTATCAAAGCATATTAATTAGTAGTTAATACATACAAATCTAAAAGTACGAAAATAAAGAAACAATACATACAAAATTATATTTAGAAAAAAAAACTGTATGAGTGGAGAGTGATTAGTGGATGATTAGAAGTGATTATAGTTTTAATTGAGGGATAAAATAATAAAATGAACATGTAAACCAAGATTTGTTCAAAATATTGTATTCCTCATCTGGACATGACTTGTTTTAATTTGGTTTAATCATGGGAAGGTTTTTGAGTGTGTTTTTCAAGATAAAATGGTCTAGAAAAGAAGAGATAAGAGCTGTTACTAAAAGTGGTATCCCTTTATCTATTGTTATAGATTATAGATATATTCATGAACATACATGCACATGGATTTAACCATTGATAACCAGATATTTAAATCCTCATAACTAAACTGCTGAGTTCCATTTGGAGGATAGAAAATTTCATCAATCTGTCCTGCTTCAGCCCCAGAAATGCCATGTTCTTTTCCATTTGATGGTGGAAGAGGAACGGGAAGAGATGGGTGAAATCGTTGGCACATGTCATTGGCTAACAGAGTTGAAAAATCCATTTCATTTTTCACAGCAAGATCATTCACACAGTAAACATGTGTGTCCTCATTGAAAACTTTTCCATCAGTAGTATTTTCAGCACATGTCTCCCCCGACTTGCCGTTACCATTGTTTATAAATTCACCAGAGCTGGATGTATAACGTGCAACGCCGAGCAGTTCGCACAGTAGACACAATTGGTTTTGCCCAGTTGCTGTCTGATCACTTGAACTTAAAATTGAGAATTCAAACAATGGGTTGCATAAAGAATGCAGATGCATGCAATTACAGATCTTAATGTGACGGTTGTGCAATTGGCGCCTTTTCCTGTTATCATTGTCAGTCCGAGAAACATGCTGTGATCCCGAATTCAAATCAGATGAATGTATATTGCTGTGCTGTTGAATTGGATTAACTTGTTTCAAAGATTACTGAAATAGATAAATATACAGATAGGTCATGATTCAAATACAACATGATAATGCTGAGACAAAATAAATAGTGGAGACTAACTTATATTATGTTGTAACAATTACTAGGGCAACAACAACAAAAAAAAAAAGAATGAGAGTTTAGAGAGTATGCTTCTGTTATTGAGTATTGAATGACAACAAAGAAAAGGAGAAAACTCTTTCAAAAGTTTCCCCTTCAAAAAATTCTACAACTTTGGACCCATTTGCTAAAGTAACAAGATGAGGAAATTTAGGTGGAAAGATAGATGAGAACAAAGAGTTATTGCCAGAAATGTGATCAGAGGCACCTAGGCACCTGAGTCAATTATCCATGGATTTTGACCTTTCACAGATTGAGAAATACAAGTTGTTGAGACACTTGGCCCCGAAGAAGATTGGGCTTGATTGATGGATTTCAGTCTCAGATAGTCTTGATACTCCTCATCAGAAAATTTGGATTCCGATTTTTCAAATTTGGTGACAGGTGCAACGCTGTCAGGATAACCGTGCAAGGTATAACACTTTTCTTGAATATGACCAGGCTTTTTGCAATATGTACATTGAGGATGTCCACCTCTACTACTGTGTCCTCCTTTATTTCCTCGACCTCCTCTTTCACGAGATGCTACCATGGCTAATGTTTCAGTAGGTGCTGCTGAAGTTTCAAAGGCTATAACTGAGTTTTCACCTCTCACCAAGGTAGGAACACCAAGAACCCTAGTTACTAGGCTGTCCATTGAAGGAACTTGCTCACCCGCCAGAATTTGGTCATGCACATGATCAAAATATGAGTAGAGTCCGCAAAATGACCACCACGAATAGCTTTTTGAGTCTTCTTTTCATTTCATCCACAAAGTCATGTATTAGGAACTTCTTTAATTCTTCAGCAGCAGCTTTGGCTTAGGCTGTGTGAGGTCATATTGTGGTTAGTCTGTTTGAGAAAAATGCACGGCTTGCTTTATCAAATAAACTCTGGATGTCATTAGCAAAAATATCTTGAGCATTTTTCCAGAAGGAACAAGTCTTGAAGGATCTGAGTATTTCCAACACATCAGGTTCTATTGATTGCCTTAAAACAACACACAGTTGGAAGTCAAATGTCTTCCACTGATTTCTATTCTTTGCTGGAATTTCGCTAGCTTCTTTCTCCAAATGATCATAGTGCCCTTGACCAAGGAATGATAACTCAACTGAGGCAGACCAAGATAGATAATTTTTCAAGTTAAGTTTTTGAGTAGTAATAGTGGGAGTTCCAGAAAGAGGAGAAGTGAGAGTGGAATTCGTAGATGTCATTTTGAGAAATCAAGGACGAGTATCTAGTAATAGACGCGTAGCACAAAACTTGAGGAAACAAACATAGGCCAAGGGACAGAGGTGTACAGACCCACTGTACAAACAACACCAAAACAACGATCTGAGGACTGAAACAAAGTGGGGAGAGGCCGGTGACCAAAACCTAGGTGTCGCGTCGGAGCTCCGGTAATCAGAGACGGGCACGTGGGATGCATGTGCCTAAGAATGACATGTTGAGAAGTGGCACGTGGGATGCACTGAAAGAGACAACCCAGATCTGGGTGTCAGAGATAGGTGCTGTGGTGGTCGGCAATGCTGGTGACGGTGGCCGGCGATAGACAGAGAAGGAAGCACAAAGTAGGATCTTCCTGCTTTGATACCAACTTGAAATGTTTGAGTATGAAAATGTACACACAAAAAGGATCCTCAGCCTTGGCTTGCTGTTTGAGTATGAAAGAAAATGTACACACAAAAAGGATCCTCAGCCTTAGTTTGCTGAGGTAGGTAGGTAGGTGTGTGTGATAGTGAAAGAAAACTAAAGAATAAAAAAACAATGAATAGCTTAATCATGTGATTCGTGTCAATGATATGGAATTGCACTAATTCATCTATCTATAGTTAGGTTCAAAGTTATCTATGATTTATCATATGATATGAATTGTTGGCTACCCAATTCATATTGAATCATGTGATCCAAATCATGAATTGTAAGATTCTATAATCATGACAAGAAGCATAAATACCACCCTGCACTTGCCAACACCAGCTTCCAATACACCATTCCCATATTTTTTAGCGTGACAGATTAGGGAACCCAATGATCAACCATTGGGCTAGCCAACACATTGATGCATTGGGCTAAATTGACTTAGGTCACTTTGTATGGTGCCCCTCCTTCATATTTCAAGTACCAAATCAATATCCATATACATGGTGTATTGGATTTGGTGTAGCATTAGCATTAAAGAGCATTACCCAAATGAGAACCAAATATCAACCACCTATTTATGGACTCATCACTTCCAAATATATTCACCCAAATTGTTGGCAGAGATCTCACCATAGGTGAAACCTCAAAACTCTTTCACTTCATATATAGGCAGGATGCTTGTCATACTGAAGATGAATCCAACCTCTTCAACTGAAAATTCCCAATTATGTGTGGTAAGACCATGCAATTACAGAGTAGTATTCTCTGAGGAATCTGAAGCACTCATACTAAGTTTCATTTATTTTAAAGGCATTATCAACCCTGACCAAAATAGCTAGAAGTAATAGGTTGAATGATTTGTTGGCAGGGTGCAAATTCTCTTTGACCTACTTGATTAGTTATCTAAAATTTGATCCTAACTGATTAACTCAAGGATTATCATACATAGATACCAATAAAAGCTAGTGGTGGGATTAAACTTTGTCATGAAATTTAAAGCTCGAGCTCTGAGGTTTTTATGATAGAGCTATCATTACCTGTAGAAAACACTAAAATCTACAATTTTGTAAAAGCAATGCCAATATGAGTCACTCAGTTGACGTTTGATTATGGGTTGGAAATTAAAAAAAAACCTTGCAACCTTGCAGAGTTTCAGTGTCAAAACTCAAATGTTTTAATACAGACTGTGTAGTAGAACTAACATAAAAAACAAGAATTTGACAGTAGAATTTTATCATCACTGCATGCTGTTGTTTACATTGTTAAGTTTCTTCTGATGTATCCAATGTAATCCCCTGGTTCTGGCTATACACAAGACAGAATGTTTTAATACAGACTGTGTAGTAGAACTAACATAAAAAACAAGAATTTGACAATAGAATTTTATCATCACTGCATGCTGTTCTTTACATTGTTAAGTTTCTTCTGATGTATCCAATGTAATCCCCTGGTTCTGGCTATACATAAGACAGCGTAATATGGATAGTAGTTTTAGTTGGGCTATATAAAGAACTCAGACTGAGAACAACAACTGCTATTCGAAAAGAGAAAACTGGACCTATACATTGCTAAAAAAATTAAGGAGAGAAACTAATAAAATTAAAGAGAGAAACTCATCTAGAGATGGGTAATGAAACCTAATATTGAATTGCATATATTCACTGACCTAAGCTTAACTAAAACATAAATATAAGATCCACATGTTGATATAACTTAATTGTCATTTTGTTCAATATTCTCCTAAACTCCTGATGGTACCAAGAGATCCAAAGCAAAACATGTGTGAGCTAGATAAAAGGTAACACTTCACACATTTTGAAAGATTAAAGCTTGAGACTTTCCTTTTTTGTTTTTGAGGCATCATTTCGAGGCCCACTGACTTCACTGTCAAAGTTATTGGACAGTTTTTCTCTCTGTATTCACAGATTTGGATAGAATCTTGTCACATTTATCCGGCTACTTGAGTTTGTTGATGCTGATTTTCCATATTTCTTAGAAGGGCAGCAAGGTTGGATTCTTTCTTATTTCCAAAATCCTTCAGCTCCTGCAAATTTAAAGCACCAAGGTGTACTCTTACTCTCTTAGACTCAAACTTGCAACAACAATACAAAGAATAGCATAAAGCAGGATACAAGTAACTTTAATATAGACAAACCTTGACTCGGAAGAACAAACCTTTCAACTTCCCTTTGCCTTTTTTTTCCGTTCAGTTATTTTCCCTTCTGCATCATTTCACCAACGGCTTCTCTAGAGAGACATGGGTATCGGAGTAAATCAGATTTGATCACTCCAAGAGATATACATAAATCATGTAATGCCAATTATGTTGCTCACAAATCTATAATGCATCTCCTGTCCCCCTGAACTCAACCACTCAACCTTGAACATAATTGTGGAAGCAAAACACACACACACAAACACAAGAATCATTGGAAGAATTTTTTTCAATTTAGAACTGTTATGGGGAATATCCCGGCCACGCTACTTTAGACGACGTAAAGAATAAAACTTAATCACAATCATAAGTTGGCTAAATAGTAAACTTAAAGGATATCAGAGCACTCAACTACACGTGCACTCAAGGAAATGAACTCCAACAGATTTCCCTGCTGAAAATGTCTATATATAGAGGTCTCCTTTCACAAGTAATCCTCTTTTACATACATTCACCCCAAACTACTTCTGATTTGATCGTTGGAATCCCTGCAGGTGAACACCACCTTGGTCGAATCTCTTCGACCACCTCAATTCCGCCTTGCTGTTGATCCATTCTCCATTCTCTCTTATTCACATCACAACAAGAACAAACCGGAAAACCAATCACTCCTAGAACAAGGAAAAACAGTTAAATGGTTAAACTATTGTCTCAAAACTATAAATACTTTAATAACCAATCCCCCCTTTTAAAAAAATCTTCCCTTTAAGTAACCCCCTGAACATTTTTTTACCGGCCATCATAATTGAAACCCTTTTACCAACAGTTCAAGCTGATCAATGAAACTAAGTTACTGAAACTAGTTTTTTCACAATTAAGGAAATATACGCAGATAAAGGCAAAGCTAAATGGAAAAAGGCTAAACTGAACACCTTCTCGTGGCAAAGACAGAGAGTTTGCGGTGGAACAGACAAAGGGTCCATTCAATGACCCTCATCTTGTTGGTTGCGTTTTCCCTTGTCACTTGTGACTTTTGACAGCATAGAATTGATATCAACGTCGGTCGGTCGTAAACATAGTTTTAGATTGAGGCCTCAAGGTAAAGTTTTTACTCATCAAGACTACATGCAATAGCAACTGCAACTGCAACTGCAACTGCATGAGTGTCCCATTTTCTCTATATTTTTCTGCAGTATCAAGGATCACGAAACCGTAACCGAGGCCGATAGCAGTGACCATTTCATTGTATCTTTTTTGGTACAGTATCCGCTCATATTTTATCAATAATTAATTTACCTCAGAAAACTTATTTAGTTAATCTTAAAAATTTTTTTATTTTAATCACATTTTCTATTCAAAAGTGACACCATAATTAAAAAAATTGAATCCAGTATCATGGGAGCCAATTACTTGTTTGTTCGGCCCTTTCATGGTATCTGAATCCAATGTTTGTGCCTTCTAATTTACGTTTATGTTCACCCACGGGGTGATATAAAACGAAATGTAACAAAACAAGGATAAATGTGATTTTAGTCATTTTCTTCTTTTTTTCAAATGTGATTTAAGTCTTTACAAAATGAATTTGGTTCTGGATTATGTTTGTCAAAAACTTGGTTGATCATCTTTTCATCTTTCAATCTGATTATTTGTTACAAAGATAACTTTATATTAATATCATAATTCAGTAAAAAAAAAAATTTAATGAAATATCTCTTCCAATCACATTCTTCATTAACAAAACTTTGAATTCAAAATCTTACTTCAACCCAAGTTCTACTCAAACCAAAAACTTGGTAAATCAAAATCATGTATAAGGATATGATGAATTGCAGTAAAACTTAACAAAATATTTGAAGGGTGTGTATAGTAAAAGTGGGAGTTCAAAAAACACTTATATTAATTTTATTAGATTTTCTTTTGTGGGCTTTTGGGCCCTTAAGTAAAGATGATAGTCGAAAGAGTAATGTTTTATGGTACAAAAAATTTAACTACAATTTTGTACGAAATCAAGAGATGGTGTTCTATTAGTTCAGCATAAAATATTGAACAAAAAACTCAAGAAAAAAAAGGAAATTAGTCGTGCTTTCGTCAAGTTAATTTGATTTTGAGTTAAATTTTTATGCTGTTAACTAATAAAACATCACCATTTATAATATAAATTAAGAAAAAAAATGATGTATTAACAATTTCATTCAATCACAAATTATTATATATAATAAATTTGTTGATTTTTATAATTATTACCTTAAAAGTTATACAAATCAATTTTTTTGATTGAATGACAATGTTAATACAATAGTACATAACCTTTAAACTCATATAAATTTATTTTATATTATTAATACATAACCTATTTTATCTTAAAATTATAATAACAAGTTATGATTGACTATTGAGAAGTGTGAATAATAAACAAATAATAATATCTACAGCCTTATCTCTCAATATCATTTCTGCTTCATATATTGTATATATATGCTGTTATATCATGGTTACTATCATATGAGAAATGTGAAGTTAGGTTAGCATGGTCCTGTTCCAAAGCAAATCCCTATATATGGACAAAAAGTGCAAATCTTGGGTGTCCCCCTATTATAGTTCCGGCTAGACAAGGGCATAGTAGTAGCACTGATCAGTAGATACTATCAGACAAATCCGGGCCCTGCACGGTTGCATGCACATTCATTAGAGTCAAACTCAATTACTATACGACATGCTTCCAAATCCAACTTGATCCTCACTGTCACTTTTTCACTCCCCAAGACACATCAAAATAGTGCCCACGAATTAATTAATCACAGAACCATCCACTCGGCTACACACTTTTTTGTCTCTTTCCCCCCCTCCATAACCACACCCTTCTTTTTAGTGAGTTGAATGTGAGAGTTTATCAGGGATTAGAGTAGGCTTTTTGGTTCAAATAACATTTATAAAAATACTTATTGATTATTTATTTCCTTTCATTTCTTCTTATTAGATATACATAGTAGAAGTATAAAAACTAGCTTACCAGTTAGGACAGGGTAACCAAACTAACATGATGTTTGGTTTAGTTCCACTTTTAAGTTTTAAGTTAAAATCGATTAAGATTATTTACATTGAAGGCAAACACAAGTCCAAAATTATTCCTATTTTTTTATACTATCATTGTGATTTTTGTCCTTTACCATTGATCCAAATACATTATATATACATCATAATTGAGAAATGTTAAAGAACTAACATGGTTCAGGCAACTTAAGTTAAGAAAAGTTGATCCACTTAAATATTATTAAACTCATATTTTATAAAAACATGAGTTTGGACCTCATTACAGATGTAAAAATATTGTCAATAGGTCATTCTTGAGTATTTTGTACATGTTATTTTAAGTTTGAGGTTTGTTCGATCTCACAAATTCCTTGAAACAAAAAATCCACCTAAACTTTTATCTAATAAAATAAAATAAAATAAAACTAATCCAACTAAACTGATAATGACCCAACAAATTTCTAAGTGATTTTTTTGGGAATTTTTCATTTTTAAGTTATGGAATTCAACCAAATAATTGACTAAGTCATGAAGCAATAATCGTACGGACGTAAATGTAAAAAGTGTTTTTCATTTCAGTATTGCCCAACAACCCAACCAGTATAGTTAAGTAGTTCCTCACTGCTAGCTTCACAACCACTTCCAGAATTCACTTGCGTGAAGCACCACCTATCATATTCATATTATCAATAATATTTACTAACCAGTATTTTTAAAATAGTGATTAATTTTTTTTATAAATAACATAATTTTTTGTTTTTCAATAAAAGTATATATATATAAATTTCTTAAATAATATCTTAGATGATTAACATTTGCATAATATTATTACCTTACCTTGATGAGAAGAATATTATATATGGAGATCTCCACCTAGAAGCTAGCTACCTCTCTCCTTCTTCTACTCCTTCTCTCACTCTTCCTTTTATATATATTGACTCTTGAGTTATTCCACTTTCACACTCCTGAGTTCTCCACCAACCTCATTCTCTCTCTTTACATAACTCACTTTTTGACAACACATTATTACATTCCTTAATTCCAAAATGAGCACGCAGCAGCTGAAAAGGTTCAACTCAATGGAACGCAGGCCAAGAATGCTGAAGGACTTCCTCAGCGAGAATCTGAACTCTTGCTCCTCAAGCGGCTTCGAATCACTTCCAAGAAAACCAACCAACAACAACAACAACAGCATGCACAGCCTCATAGAAATGGAACTCAAATCATCATCATCATCGTCATCATCACCCTTTCAAACACTTATCAACACCATAAGAAGCATCTCTCTCTTCACCCCAAAATCACCCTCAGTGCTTTCTCTACCCAGAAGCCTCTCTCGCAAGCTATCATCTTCAAGAAGAAGAACAAGAAGAAGAAGAAGCCGAGTGTGCAGCGATGTCAACATCACAACGGCGGTGAAGATCAAGGACATCATACGGTGGAAATCGTTCAGGGACATCGTGGTGGAACCTTCTCCTCTTCCACCACCACCACCACCGTTGGATTTCATGGTGGGGTCCACAAACACCATCACCTGTAGTAGCTGTAGCAGTGGCTCTAGTTGGATTAAGAGTGATTTTTTAACCTTGGAAGAGGCACAAAACGACAACGTTGAAGCGGCGGGTAAAAGGTTTTCGTTTATTTCACACCTTCTTGTCGGCAGCAAGAACTCCTGGGCTAAGGTGAACAATCATTTACTGCATCGAATCTTCACAAATATTGAGGCTCTTGTTATGTTTGTTTGTTCGTCTTTTGCTTTTTTTGTTAAGTTCATTTTAGATTTTTCTTTTTTTTAATTTCTTTTACGAATTATCATATAAGGACAAGAAAAAAAGGTGTTTGTTAGGAAATAATTTTGTGGACAATATTTTATTTTATCATCTGTCGGTGGGAATGGGAATTGTGCAGCACTTTTCATTCGTTTTTTTTATTATATAATTTTTAGTTAAGAGAATAATATTTTCCAGTATAGTTTATTCCATTCTCATATTTTAATCTTGATTTTTATGTTAAGACATGTTGATTAAGTCCAACATATATAAGCATGTATATGTATATTTCTTTATGAATATATATTGCCAATGACTATAAGACCCTCTTAAGAAACATTTTGCAAATTTATCTTACTTGTTGTTGTAAGATTTTAAATGGGGTATTTACAGTTGATGATCACAATTAAATAATTACTTTAATGCTGATTTTCATGCCAACCGTTTATTTGGAATATCTTTTTTTACTGATTATAAACTATTTTTGTTTTACTGATATAAACTATTATGTAATCTTGACAGGAAACTTTAACTTGCCAAGAAGAACAACACAGTCCAGTTTCAGTTCTTCAGGTTGGAGAAGATGAATTCTCACCTTTTGATCAAAGCCTTGCCAATATTCAAAGTAAGTTTAAGTTCCTTCTTTCACTTCAGTTGTCTCTTCTAAGTCCTAATTCTGTAATTCATTTAACCAACACATTCTATATGTGCATGTTTGGGTACCTACTGTTTATAGGAAAATAATCATTTAAAAGAAGAAAAAAAAAATCTTAATAATTGCAAAAAAATGATTATTTCTTTGAAATAAGATGAACCAAACATGCAATCAACTAACTTATTTTCCATGGATATTCATCAATTGTGCTGTCCTAATTGTATAGATTTCATATGAAAATGGTACTAATAATCTTTTCACTTTTGAGCAGGGAGAAAACAGAAGTTCATACAAACAGTTCAGAAATTGGAGAGTCTTGCAAAATTTGACCTTGCAAACTTAGACCAGTGTCTCTCATTGGATGACAATTCTGGCTATGATGAAGAATATGAAGAAGATGATGCTGATAATGAAGTTGACATTGAAGAACAAGATTGGATTGAGGAAAAGGCAAAGCAGCTGCTGAATTGTGTTAAAGCAAGAGGTTCAGCAGATGGATGTAGAGACTATTTGGATACACTTCTGTTGGATTTTTTTAGGGAAGAACTAAGTGGAGGTAGAAACCAATACAAGAATGAAGAGGAGTTTGAGTTAGAGACATTGAGAATAACTGAGGATTGGATAAATGGGTCATTTGCTTTTGATGCAGGGCATGTTGACAAACATGCTTATATTAAGGACATGGAAAGGAGAGATCAGTGGAGTAGGTTTGAGGAGGAGCAAGAAGAATTGGCCTTTGAAATTGAAACAGCTATATTGCATAGTTTGGTTGCTGATCTTCTTGACCTGGATGGTTAATACTTAATAGTTTTTCTTTTCAAAGTTCAAATCAAGTTCTGGCAATTGCTTCCTCCACAGTTGTTTCCTGCACCTTCCTAAGCTTACGAAACACCTAATTGAGAATGTAAAATTACATTCCGTTAGGTGCAGGAAGCAATTGTCTCTATTTTCAATTTCTTTTAAGATCTCTGGGCCTTTAGCCTCACTTTTCTCAACAGAAATTATCTGGCCCACTATAGCACTTGAAGCCCAAATCAGAAAAGTAAGTCTCCTCCTACAGCATCCATTTAGACCTACCAACCACACCAGAAAAATAATGAGACCTACCAACCAAGGGCAGAGGGATGCCCTTCTTTAGTGGTAACAAAGGACAAATGTCATAGTTTGGTGAGTTTTGGATACTCTTCTATGAAGGGGTAATGAGATTCTGGTGGACATAAGTACATGATTGGGTTGTACTGTACTTAAATTTAGTTATGGCTTAGATTTTGGACTTTGGAGTGTAGCAATTTAATTAGTGGATTTCAAGGCATAAACTCATGCCTACTTTTGTCAATGTACTGGTGCTTAGGAAGTCTTTAGATTGTTCAGTTATCCAATATATCTGTAAAGGAAATTATTCAGCATTTAGCACTTCTCTTTTCAGGCTAATGTTTCAAATACAAGGCCTTTCTACAACTGCAGCTAAAAATGAGAGTATGCATATAACTTTGTTTTTCTATTATTTAATATTATTTGATGGCATATTTCTTAAAGTTATTTAATCTTGTGTATAATTGTGATATTCAAACTCATTTGATGATATGATAGTATAAATAGAAGTATGATAAAACTTTTACAATTTATTAATCAAAATTAAATTATTGAAAAAATAATTAATAATCATGCTTTTCGTAACCTTATATATACACCGGTGGAGGCAAGGGGAGACTGTATGTAGTTATTGATGTAGAATAATGTTAGATGGAGATCCCATTTAAGTAGATATGTTAAGAGAAAAATAGATATAAAAATAGAAATGTAAATGTAATATATGATGTGATAAAAAAAAATAGACATAAATGAGGTATTTGTAGTATGTGAGTGTCCAAAAATCAAAGTTCTTGATGTGTGATAAGATAATGTGACATGTTTTTAAACATAATGCATAATCAAGGGAATCGTTTTATAATTTTTTATGAAAAGACCAATACCAACAATAAAAATACTAAAAAATGGCATATTTTAGCATATAAGAAAGATTGACTAAATTTTTTTTTACTTGTTTATTCTGAACTTGTTTTTGAGGGCATTGTTTATTGTGAACTTAAAATTTGTTTTCTGGTTCTTTATTGTATATAACTTTGCATATCCAAAGCTTTTCACCGGACTTTTGAGTCATTTGAAGCCCACTAAATAACTTGACTTGCACTACATATCATAGTTATTTTTTATACCCCCTAATATTTTTTTTTCTATTTGAAGAAATCAAAACCTTTGGTATTGAATTCTGTTTGAGAGATAATTATGGTTTTCCAACCCCTAGAGATGCTGAAGCTTGGGCCTTCTTCAATATCATTCTCTAATTGCAGAACCTACAAATCACAAATGTTATCATAGAATTAGATTACAAAATCGTTATAGATCATTTCAACTCTTGTACTATAGGTAGTTCCTATTTCTATATAATTATAGATAAACGTAGGTAATAATTCTCTTCTTTTACCAAGAGGAAATTTTGTAAAAAGACAAACTAATCTTATAACTCATAATTTAATAAAGACTTCAAGATTTTACTCTTCCTCTCACAAGTTTCATTACCTCCCCTCATGTTTCAAATATTTTGAATGAAATAATTTAACTATGTTTCTTTTAATTTTTTTTTTGACAGAGAATTAGTTATCAGTTAACTCACACTTCTTCTCATCATGCCAAAAGCTTTCAAAATATTCAGCGGTTATAAAGTCTATGCTACATTGGATTTAACTCATGTGTGCATTTATATTAGGATATTATAACTCATACTCAAGTAATATAAAAGGGACACTTATGCCACTATACAAAGTTACAAACTCTTTTTTCATATATTATTATTTTATTGATTTATATGCTAACATGGATATCATAATGTTTTTTAGATACCCTTTACCTATTTGCGAAACCATCACCAACATGACTTCGACCATTAGAGGATTAAATGAACTTTTGGTAAGCATGACAATGAAACGGGTCTCACACACACATAATTTTTGTTTTAATTTAATTTTAAAATAAGTAAGTGAAAATAAGTCTGATTTAATTTAAAAATGGCTTTTTAACTTTTTGATTCATGTGTTTTTATTTGATTTTTACTACTTACACTGAATATAATTAACTTAAGAGTATCTTTATAGAGTATTACTTAAAAAAAATTAATATCACTTATTATCAATAATTAATTCCTAAAAGTCATAAGCTATGTGGTTTTGACATTATGTAGAAGAATAAACAAAGTACGATTGATTTAGGGTTGCAAAAACAGTTTTTTTTTTAAATTTTAATTTATGTATTTTTATTTGATTTTAACTACTTGCATTGCCTCCAAAACAACTACTTACATTGAATATAATTAAATTATGAATATATTCATTTTTTTTTGGCGGAAATTATGAATATCTTCATAGAGTCTTACTTACAAAAAAAAAATTAACATCATTTATTATCGAGAATTAATTACAAAAAGTCATAAGCTATGGTTTTGACTTTATGTGGAAGAATAAACAAAGTACGGTTGATATGAGCTTATAGGGTTGCCATAACAGTTTTTTTTTTTAACTTTTGATTTATGTATTTTTATTTGATTTTAACTACTCTACTTATATTGAATACAATTAAATTTTGAATATCTTTATAGAGTCTTATTTTACAAAAAAAAATAAAATTAATATCATCTATTGTCAAGATTTATTTCCTAATTAAAAGTCATAAGCTATAGTTTCGGCTTTATGTAGAAAAACAAACAAATTATTGATTGATATGAGCTTATAGGGTTTCCAAAAGGTCGTTTTTTTTGGTATAGCAAATACTCGAACTTTTATTGACTTCCTCCGCCCAAAACTGAAAGCATAATTTGTTTTATTTAACAAAGGCTTTTGTTGAGAGATTCCTTGCACTCTAATTAAAACAGCGTTTTACTTATACAAAACAAAAGTACACCGTGTTTGATATTTCTTCATTTTCTTTAATAACGCGATTACGACGTTTACCAAATATATAAAAGATTCCCATTTGTTGCATAAGGCAACTGGATGATCCTATCATTATTTTTTTTATTATTATAAAATTTAGACTAAACACTCAACTTATTTTTTTTTTAAAATTGTTTGAGCTAATTGAATTATTAAAAAAATCAAATAATTAAGGTTACAAAAACAAAATACTTTAATCCTTCAATCATTTTCTCTCTAACAAAAATAAAATCCTTCAATCATTTCCATTATGTTTTTAATACACAATTAGTCCCTAAAATATTGTTTAGTGTTTTTTTTTTGGTGAAAAAATATTGTTTATTTTAAAGAAAAAGAAAAGAGAGAAATTTTAACTAGGGAAAGAGACGGATCGAAGAGGTTTCCATGGATATTAGAAATATCTTCTTTCTTTTGTTCTTTTTCTTTTGTTGGGGGGACCAAGAGAAAGAAAAAGAAAATAAATAAATTTATTATATACCTAAAATTGTCAAATAAAATTATTAACTTAAGAATAATTAATGTAATTAGTATAAATATTTTTTTCTTCCAAATCCCCTCTCTTTTCTCTATTAGAACCCAATTCATTATTGTAATTATGTTTAAAAAATAATACCATCCTCTGTTATTTATCTTATCATATAATAAAATAATAGTTATTAAATAAAAAAAACCTTTTTTTCCTGATGTATTAAATAAATGAAAAATTCAAATCACAAAAGATGAATCAAAACAAAATCTTGCATCACATGTTCGAGTTCCTACTTATTTCATCTCTGAGATAATTCATTTGTAAGTGTTACAGTCTCAAGGTTTTCTTTGGTTTGCAGGTGGGGCATCTTCCCATTTCCTTAAATTTTTCTAGAGCGAAAATAAAATAAAATAATTTATTATCTTTGGCGAATAAAACAAATGTTTAAAAACAAAAAATATGATTGAAGAAAAATAAATTAAATCATGAAACTTAAATAAATTATTTATTATCGTGAATTAATTTTTAAGAATTGAAATTAATGTAAAATTCATTTGTGACTAACAGTTTCTTTAAAATAAATAAATAGATTAACTTTATTATCAATTGAAAAATATTAAAGAAAATTAATTTATATCCTAAAAAATTTGTAAATAATTTTAAAATAAAATTATTGTAATTTTATATTTTTTCTTACAATAAATTAATTTATTAAATTATTATAATATGTGACTTCCAATTTTATTTATTATTATAATTTACTTTTAAGTTCCAGCAAACAAAGAATCAATAACCATCAAACACAGTGAATAAATTGACATAAAAATATTTTTATTTAATTAAATATCTCAAATTTAAGTCTTAAATATTTATATAATATATTTGTGGTCCAAGAAAGAAAACGATGAGTCAACCATATCAAACCTCTCAACTGCATATTGATATAAAACCCATCAAATTTCAGAAGAGGTCCCTAAAGAATACAAGTGTGATAAAAACATGTTCTGTATTGGATTTTCCTATTCTAGCTAGAAAATATGAGATGAACATTAGGTCACTTTTTTAATTCTAGAAATTCCAAATTTCATACTAACTATGAAAGTTAAATTGACAATATAAATTTATAATAATATATAACCTCGTGCAAGACATAATAAAAAAAGCCTCGTGCAATAAGTCCAAAAAAATAAATAAAATCTCGTGCAATTTTTAAGCACCAGTCCCATTCATTATATAATAGAAATAAATGTGATACCAATGAATGACACAGACACAGTCATGTTGGACAAATAAGGGGGGCTCTCCTCTCTTCTAAAGTCCTTTTCATTGAAATTTTTCATCCAATAAATATAAAACAATATTAATTTGCTCTTAAAACGTTAGGTCCCATCAAGTTATACTAGTATTTTAGTCTAGTATATTTGCGTTGGCTAAATATTTATTTTATACAACTATTTTTTTAATAAAAAATGTTTTTAAATATATAAATTATATTATAATTAAAATATGTAATTAATAAATGTATTTATATAAATAAATTATGTATTATATTTATGAAAAATAATTTACATTGTGATGTATTGTTATTCTTAATTATTGATAATTTATTTTTAGAAATATTGCAATTCAAATTAGAATTAAAGATATTTTTTTGATAGGTAAAACTTGAAGATATTAAAAATGATAGACTAAAAAATGATAAAATGTTAATGTAAATAGTTTAATTGATATTAAAAGCAAAAGGAGATATATCATATACATATTAAGAGTGAAATTGAATTTTCAAATATATATATATATTATTTAAAATTAGTTTCTGATATTCAGTTTCTTTTAAATTGTTTTAATGATATTAAAAGTAAAAAAAGATATATAAGGAGATTATTTATATAATATATTTTTATTACATTATTTCTCTTTTCATCTCTGTTTTATAACTCAGTTTTTTGATGAGTCACAATTCATTCTCTTCCCTTTCACTTTGATAAATGATAATTGTATAATTATTTTTAACAGTTTTACTGTAAAAAATATTTTTTTTTCATAAACTTTTAACATGAAATTCAGTCTTTGATATAAATTTTCCATTTTTTTAATAAATAAAAGGCATGTAACGATATCACAACAGATATAAAATTTTCATATTAATTCCTAAAAATTATAAATTTGAATTATATTAATACTTGTTATCATTATCATTATAATATATATACATTAATCCCCTAAGATGTTCATAACACCTGTATTTATCATTTCAAAAAGATTAAAGTGATTATCATTTTATATTTCCAAGGACTTATATACACTGCTTAAAGGACTTTTCAGCTTGTATACACCGTATAGATACAAAATCTTCTTCCACATGTAAAGAATGGGCTATATTATTTGCACAGATCGAGCTATATCCACCACGTATAGATTGAACATACAGTCATACATTAACCACGTTATTCTATTGTCTGTTTCTGATTATTGGAAACCAAATTCCACACATGCAAACTCTCTTTCATTGAACCTTGGTTTTGGGACAGTGCAGTGACCATAGCAGAAGAAGCAGTGATGTCAAAGGCAGCAGAGCAAGCTCGTAGTTTATTTGGAATTTGTCTCTCACACAGACCCAAATGGCAACAATTCCTCATTTGTTCTTCTGGTTTCTTCTTTGGATATCTAGTTAATGGCATATGTGAGGTACTATATAGGGTATATACACAAGTACATGTACTGATTAACTGGTTAATTTTCTTCAATATCATTTGGTGGTTTGAATCTGTAAAACCACTGTAATAGGCCGTGGTCTTTTATGTTTCCAGGAGAAGAGAAAAAATAATGAGTTTATTGTTTCTTTCTGTTTGTGTAACCGACGGTTAAAGTTGTTTTGCTTTTGTTTGTTAACCTCTTTTTCATGTGTTTTCTGAGTGGCTTGGAGATTAATCATGGTTTTGGAATTTTCATTGGAAATTTGGGCTCGAATTGTACTATTTCTGCCGTCAACTCTGGTCAATCATCCAGATAAATAAATAAATTGTATATTTTTTTGTTTGTGTGCTGCATCCAAATAATTGCAGTATGTGAAGTTATACCCACAAATAATCCTTTTTTTTATCGTGCTTGACTTCCAGGAATATGTTTATAACAGGCTTCAGTTTAGGTGAATTTCATAACCTCGGTGCCTTTTCAGATTGATTTGAGCTTTTTGATTTGAGATATCTTCAATAGAATGAAATAGTTGACTTGGTTCGTTATTTCAGCTATGGTTGGTACTTCACATTTGTTCAAGGATTTGTTTACTTGTTTTTGATTTATCTCCAAGGCTTCACAAGCAAGCAAATGATGAACCCATGGAAAACTTATGTGAAGCTTTCTGCTGTACTTATGGGTTCCCATGGCCTCACAAAGGGATCTTTGGCTTTTCTTAACTACCCTGCACAAATCATGTTCAAATCCACAAAAGTAAGTTAAAAAGGTACAAGGGAACAAATTTTACAAAACCATAATCACTATGCCCCATTCGAATGCTTTCATATTGAATTCAGCACACTATGTGCCTCCAAGTTAACTAATTTGTTCCATTCCAGAGATTCAAAATTTAATCTTATTGTTTCCTTTATGTTATTCACAATATTTATATGTAATGAGAGTCAACTTTGTTACATCAGGTTCTTCCAGTTATGGTAATGGGTGCCTTCATACCAGGTCTAAGGCGGAAATATCCATTTCATGAATATGTATCTGCTGTACTTCTGGTGATTGGGTTGATCCTATTCACACTAGCAGACGCACAAACATCACCTAATTTCAGTGCCATTGGTGTTCTTATGATATCTGGGGCTTTGATCATGGACTCCTTTTTGGGAAATCTGCAAGAAGCAATCTTTACAATGAACCCTCAGACCACACAGGTGATTTAATTTCTGTGGTGTGCAGTGTGTATGTTTGGATGAGCATTGATAAAATTGATTGTGAACGGAATTGATTTTGGTTAAAATTGATTTTAAAGTGATGTGATATGTGTTTGTATGTTTTTATTATAAAATCTAAGTTAGGAGTTATATTCATGTACAAAATTTTGGATCCAATGAATAAACGACTCAAAGTTAATTTTGAACTGTTCTTCAACATTAAATCAAAGTGAAACTTTATCTAAAATTGATTCTGGACTGAGGACCAAATTCTCTAATGTGAAACTAAACACACACTCAAATCAATGCCCTTCATCTGCATTTTTATATATGAGAAGCGGTACTGTAAAATTTGTGGCTTAGATGTATAGTAGTAGCATTAGAATAATATGAATTTCCTTTTCATTGTTAACATACAGATGGAAATGCTTTTCTGCTCTACTGTGGTGGGATTGCCTTTCTTGATTCCTCCCATGCTTTTCACAGGAGAGTTATTCAAAGCATGGACATCATGCTCACAGGTACATTTGAAAATATTGTTCCTGTTTTTTCATACGTAGACATTTGCTTTCGAAATAGTCACCTTATCTTGTTCTTGCAGCATCTATATGTGTATGGAGTGTTAGTTTTTGAAGCAATGGCCACATTTATTGGCCAAGTCTCTGTGCTGTCACTCATTGCCATTTTTGGAGCTGCCAACACAGCCATGGTAAATTAGTCTCACAACTTTTCCTTGTTCCATTATGTTTATTTGGACTTTGGACCATTATATGGCTCCCAGCATTAATAACTCTGTCATGACATCATCATTACAAACTTCGTGTAGGAGTTGGCACATGAAACTGAGAAGAGAAGCACCATATGTCTTAATTAAATGTTATAAAATGATAAATACTTAAAACATCTTGTAACTAAATATTTTGATTTGGAATTGAAAATTGATTTGATTTGTAACAATTGATAATTTAAAGGTATATATCATCCTATTCTGTTCAAAATTTTTACCCATTGTAGGTCACAGCATGCATTAAGATATTCTAATGTTAAACCCTTTATGTGGTCCAAACTGAGTTTCTTTCCTCATTGAATAATTGTCACAGATAACAACGGCAAGAAAGGCAGTGACATTGCTACTATCATACCTCATATTTACAAAACCATTGACAGAACAACATGCAACCGGACTCCTACTCATAGCTATGGGGATTACAATGAAGATATTTCTTGATGACAGATCCAACAAGAAGGCCTTGAACTCTTCTCCAATTGCTAGTATTCCAAAACCTTCTGAGGACAAAGAACTGATGGCGCAATCAGATTATGCAGGTGAACATGAAGAAAGGAGACCGTTGGTTTAGCATTGACAGACATCAGATACAATTTAATTTCTATAGTGCATGAAAAATATCATTCAAATGTCAAATTAGCATGTTTTATATATATTTTTTTTCAATTGAAAACTCCTTACAATTAGGCACTACATTTTTTTATATAATCAAACATCTTACAATAAGTTCATTTAGAATGTAAACCTATTATAGGTTGTTCTGAAGGAAAATATACATATAGAATGTGTTTGGATGGAGAAATTTAAAATTCCGAGAAATATTAAATTTTAAGAATTTCAAATACTTCAATTGAAATTCTTTTATTTTCAAAATTTTGTGTTTGGATAAAAAAATTAAAATTATGAGGATGAAAAAAAGAGAATATATGGTTGGTGTGCTAGTTATATGTGTTCCTCTATGCTCACACCCGATCGATGTTTTAGGAGTTCAGACGGTGTTTTTGAAGAAGACGGTAAGAAGAGAATTTCAATTTCTCACATTTTAGAAGGAAATTGAAATTTCAGATTTTTAGTTGTTTAAAATTCCAAAATTTTAAATTCTTCATAAAAAGCATTCCAACAATAAATTCTAATTTACAGAAATTCAAATTCTCTAATAAATTATTTTCCTGAGTTAAAATTTTCTATCCAAACGCACTCTTAGTGATGTGAATTATTATTTTTTACATGTAATGAGACAAATAAAAATAATATGCTAACAC
Source organism: Glycine soja (assembly GCF_004193775.1). Lineage (NCBI taxonomy): Eukaryota > Viridiplantae > Streptophyta > Magnoliopsida > Fabales > Fabaceae > Glycine > Glycine soja. Next base: position 1,746,460 of record NC_041004.1, read on the forward strand.
AAGTTTTTTAGAGTAGGAGGCCCTTGATCTTTTTCTTTTAATTTCATACAACTTTGATCTTTTATTTTTGCTTTATCTATTGTACGTTTAAGTAAAGTTCTACTATACTGTTAACTGGGGCGGCTGATTATATTTATCTACCAATAAATTGTGTTTTGATGAAAATCAAGGCAAATTGTTCAGATGGGGTTAGTTTTACAAACTAATTCCCCATCTAGGTCTCTTTCGAAAGGAGAGGGTTCGTTTTGCATGGGAGGCGATGTGGCATGCATCTCGCCAAAGCCATCAGCGAAATGCATCTCGCCAAAGCCAGGAGCGAAACATGTGCAGGGCCATTTTGCCAGTGTTGTCTGTGAAATGCATGGTTCGTATTTAAAAACCTCAATTCACGAATGAATCACGAATAAATTAAGCATTTGGTGCGGGTACAAGCTTTCTTTTCGTCCACTGGTAAACATTTCTTTCTTTGTATTTACTCAAATTTTGTTGAAAGTTAAATTGGTTAGTTAATAGTTTGAATTGGTTAGTTGATACTGATACTAATTAATATTTATTATATTTTATTTACTCAAATTTAATAATACGTATTTAGTTAATATATTTGTTGTGTTTTATTTAAATTAATTAGTGCACTGATACTAATTAATATATTTAGTTAATAATAAACATAAAAAAAATTCATTACAAAAACTAGCGCACTGGAACTTAAAATTAAAATTTCATTCTAACAAAAAAGTAATTAGTTTAAATAAAAATAGTGTCAAAAACTTTTAAAACTCGAAGGCCAAGGTACAAATTTTAAAGGTAGACAAAATCATCAAAACAAATAGTTTTTAAAGTTTCTATTATAAATAATTAAATTTAACTAGAAAAAAGAGGAAAAAAGACTACACTTTCTACACATTAAAACTTTATTAAAAAAAAATAAGAAACCCTGCACACATTTTAAACAAAGAAGAAGAAAATACATGTACACACATTAAACAAAGAAGAAAAAAAAACAAGCATACAAAATCAGCCTATTTCGTTATTGGTTTTGGCGATACAAGCCTCACCTGTCACCCCTAGTCTGCGCCCACTGATGCCTGCTACGCCCTACACTGCTCACTGCACAGTATCGTCAGTTTGACTAGCGACATACACTCTGCCATTTCACAGCTTCCACTGACGACACTCATTCCACCTGTCATCGCCTGTATGTGTCACCAACATACATGGCGATACACATCCATACATTATAATTTTACGTGAAAAACAAACCCCCTCTAAAATTATTATGGAAACAAACCCATATCGAGAAATTGTTTCTAAAGGGAACCCATTTGGGTCATTTTGCCGAAAATCTTCCACACCCACCAGCAATGTGATAGCTGAAAATCACAGTGAACCACAACTAATTTAAGATGCAGAAAGGCAACTAAACTTCATACAAAATATATTAACAGGTTACAATTCTTTATATCCTCAAATATATTTATTTTCTTTATTCTAGATCCATACGTGATGACTATTTTTTTTAATTATTGAAATTTAAATGTGAAGGTAAAGCCCACATTGGATAAAAATGGATAAATTGAAAAAAAAATTAAGATTCATAAATTAAATATAATATCTTAAAATTTTAGGTTAAATATAAAGTCAAATTTACTCATATAATTGATTTATTTTTAAGATGTTGCATGACTTAGTCATAACTCTTGATATTTAATCTTCTTATTTTTCCAGCAATTTCATAGAAAAATATTAATATTATTTTTTTAAAAAAAGATTTGAATAATTTACTACTCCTAAGAAGTTATTATTTTTTTTGTTGATCAAAATATAATAGTTGTTTGTTTTTTTAAAAAAAATTATTTTATGAAGAAATAAAATTGGCAACGGAAAAAAATAAATAATCTATAAATAAACTTTTAAGAGAAAATAAATGATTTATAAATTAAATTTTTGAAAGAAATGGATAAATTAAAATCTTTAAGGTTGGTGGATAAAAAAACATTTGTGGAATATGACAATGGAGCAAGTGTGTGTCTGATTATACCATGGGAGAATGAACTTACGTTTTAACATTGTTTCATGTTAATTTCATTGTTTCTTGTTAATTTCATGGGAGAATGAACTTCATAATATTGAAGTTTTTTTTTTCCTTTGTTAAATATGATTTGAGCTCGGGGACCTTTTTTGATAATATGAATGGCTGACTTGGTTTTTTATTCTAGCTATATATGTTTGGAACTTTGTAATAATTAATTAATATAAATGTGTTTCTATTGAATTAAAAAATAATAATAAATTTCAACGGAATTTAACGAAAAAAATAATAGCAAATAGATTACAATTACAATAACTATAATTATAATAAACAATTGAGAATCGATTTAAATGTTTTGAATAAATAAAAAATTATATTACAGTTTAAATTATTTATTATTAATTTAAAATATAATTGATACACTTAAAAATATTTATTTATTATATTAAATTTAATTATATAAAAATAATCATTTTCTTATAAAATATAACTAATATATATATATATATATATATATATATATATATATATATATTATTTAAAATTAGTTTCTGATATTCTATTTCATTTAAATTTTTTTAATGATATTAAAAGTAAAAGAAGATATATAAGGAGATTATTTATATAATATATTTTTATAACATTATTTTTCTTTTTATCTCTATTTTATGATTCAGTTTTTTATGAGTCACAATTCATTCTTTTCCTTTTCAATTTGATATATGATAATTGTATACTTTTTTTAACAGTTTTATGGTAAAAAAATATTTTTTTCTTAAACTTTTAACATGAAATTCAGTTTTTTATGAGTCACAATTCATTCTGTTTTAAAATTCCAAAATTTTAAATTTTTCATAAAAAACATCCCAACAATAATTTCTAATTTATAAAAATTTAAATTCTCTAATAAATTACTTTCTTCACTTAAAATTTTTTCTATCCAAACACACTCTCAGGATGTTGCATGACTTAGTCATAACTCTTGATATTTAATCTTCTTATTTTTCCAGCAATTTCATAGAAAAATATTAATATTATTTTTTTTAAAAAGCTTTGAATAATTTACTACTCCTAAGACGTTATTATTTTTTTTGTTGATCAAAATATAATAGTTGTTTGTTTTTTTAAAAAAATTATTTTATGAAGAAATAAAATTGGCAACGGAAAAAAATAAGTAATCTATAAATAAACTTTTGAAAGAAAATAAATGATTTATAAATTAAATTTTTGAAAGAAATGGATAAATTAAAATCCTTAAGGTCGGTGGATAAAAAAACATTTGTGGAATGCGACAATGGAGCAAGTGTGTGTCTGATTGTTAATTTCATGGGAAAATGAACTTCATAATAATATTAAAGTTTTTTTATTTTTCTTTGTTAAACTTGATTTGAGCTCGGGGACCTTTTTTGATAATATGAATGGCTGACTTGGTTTTTTATTCTAGCTATATATGTTTGGAACTTCACATTTATTCAAGGATTTGTAATAATTAATTAATATAAATGTGTTTCTATTGAATTAAAAAATAATAATAAATTTCAACGGAATTTAGCGAAAAAAATAATAGCAAATAGATTACAATTACAATAACTATAATTATAATAAACAATTGAGAATCGATTTAAATGTTTTGAATAAATAAAAAATTATATTACAGTTTAAATTATTTATTATTAATTTAAAATATAATTGATACACTTAAAAATATTTATTTATTATGATAAATTTAATTATATAAAAATAATCATTTTTCTTATAAAATATACCTTATATATATGTTATTTAAAATTAGTTTCTGATATTCTATTTCATTTAAATTTTTTTAATGATATTAAAAGTAAAAGAAGATATATAAGGAGATTATTTATATAATATATTTTTATAACATTATTTTTCTTTTTATCTCTATTTTATGATTCAGTTTTTTTATGAGTCACAATTCATTCTCTTCCTTTTCAATTTGATATATGATAATTGTATAATTTTTTTTAACAGTTTTATGGTAAAAAAATATTTTTTTTCTTAAACTTTTAACATGAAATTCAGTCTTTGCTTATAGAAATTTTTCATTTTTTTAATAAATAAAAGATATGTAACGATATCACAATAGATATAATTATGATATAATATTTTCATATGAATTTTTAAAAATCATAAATTTGAATTACATTAGTAGTTGTTATCATTATCATTATCTTAATATAATGATATATACATTAATCCCCTAATTAAGATGTTCATAACAACCTGTATTTATCATTTTACAAGATTAAAGTGATTATCGTTTTATATTTCCAAGGACTTATATACACTGATTAAAAAGACTTTTCAGCTTGTATACACCTTATAGATACAAAATATTCTTCCACATATAAAGAATGGACTACATTATTTGTACAGAGCTATATATATCCACCACGTATAGATTGAACATACATTAACCACATTATTATTTTGAATATGTATACTTTTATCTGTCTCTGATTATTGGAAACCAAATTCCACACATGCAAACTCTCTTTCATTGAACCTTGGTTTTGGGACAGTGCAGTGACCATAGCAGAAGAAGCTGTGATGTCAAAGGCAGCAGAGCAAGCTCGTAGTTTATTTGGAATTTGTCTCTCACACAGACCCAAATGGCAACAATTCCTCATTTGTTCTTCTGGTTTCTTCTTTGGATATCTAGTTAATGGCATATGTGAGGTACTATATAGGGTATATACATATGTACATGTACTGATTAATTGGTTAATTTTCTTCAATATTATTTGGTGGTTTGAATCTGTAAAACCACTGTAATAGGCCATGGTCTTTTATGTTTTCTGGAGAAGAGAGAAAATAATGAGTTTATTGTTTCTTTCTGTTTGTGGAAACGAGGACAAGGTGAGTGGCTTGGAGATCAATCATGCTTTTGGGATTTTCATTGGAAATTTGGGCTCCAATTGTACTATTTCTGCATGCAACTCTAGTCAATCATCCAGATAAATAAATTGTTTGTGTGCTGCATCCGAATCATTGCAGTTTCTGGTATGTGAAGTTATACCGCAAAATAATCCCTTTTTCTAATGCTTATAATATGTGTATAACAGGCTTCAGTTTATGTGAATTTCAAAACCTGGGTACTTTTTCATTTGTTAACTATAATAGATCGATTAGAGCTTTTTGATTGGGGATATTTTCAATATAATGAAATAGTTGACTTGGTTTGTTATTTCAGCTATGGTTGGTACTTGGCATTTGTTCAAGGATTTGTTTACTTGTTTCTGATTTGTCTCCAAGGGTTCGCAAGGAAGCAAACGGAGATGAACCAATGGAAAACTTATGTGAAGCTTTCTGCTGTACCTATGGTTCCCATGCACGGGGATCATTGGCTTTCCTTGACTACACAAATCTCAAATCCATGAAAGTAAGTTAAAGAAAACTTTGAATAATTTACTACTCCTACGATGTTATTATTTTTTTTGTTGATCATCAAAATATAATAGTTTTTTAAAAAAAATTATTTTATAAAGAAATAAAATTTTCCACTGAAAAAAAAAAAAGTAAACTATAACTAAACTTTTAAGAGAAAAACAAATGATTTATAAATTAAATTTTTGAAAGAAACAGATAAATTAAAATTATTAAAAAGGTTGGTGGATAAATTATAAAAATAAGTTTTTTCATTAGAAGGAGATAAAATAAATAACTTATAAAATTATTTTTTAATTAATATTTCAAAATTAGATAGTGTTTATTTTCTATAAAGTTTAGTATTAAAATTTTATTTATTTAAAATAAAAAATTAAAATTTTGGGTATAAAGACAATTGAATTGTCCAATCCAAGTAAAAACTTATACAAGATAAGATTTTAACAAATGAAAAGAATTGAAATAAAAATAATTCAAATTGTACTTATTCCAAATTCGTTAAAATTTTGACTCTTCGAGTTTGCGTACAAAGTGAAATTTTAAAATTTCCCGCCAAAAACACCTTATAAAAACATACATGCATGGCTTGTTTTTCATCACAAAAGTTTCCGGTTTCCCTCTGACAGTCTCTCGTACTGCCTCTTGCATAGCAAGAAGTCTTTACCAGTCTTATAAATATAGGATTTGTGTTTGTTTTTCTCTCCTGAAATTGATTCGAATAATCATGGCACTAATAACTCAAGAAATTGGAGGGTATGGGATAACATCATCAACTTGTCCTTATTGGCAAATTAGGAGATGCAACAGAGATCCTTTCATGTTCTTGCATAGAACGGCACCGCCACCAACAAGTACGTGTAAATACTGGATGAATGGTAACTGCAAATTCGGTGATCAGTGTCGGAGTTTACATTCATGGTCAGATGTGGAGGCAACTTTTGTTGGCATGCAGCATGTTTTTTTGGTATGTTTTTCCTTTTTTTGTTTTGCAATCACCAAATACTCAAGAGCAAAACAAATCTAGAGGTTTTAGGCCATCAACATTACTTTTTTCTTTAAAGTCAAAAACAAAACAAAAAATTCCTCTTAATTTTTTATTTAGGTCTTTTGTTGGATTGGTCTTGGATGCAATGAGTTTGTTGCCGAGTTTATTCATTTTGCTAACATGCAAATACTTCCACAGGACGATAACCCAAGACCTACAAGATTGGTTTGGTGGACCCCACCTCCCAGAGGATTCTTTAAACTCAACTGTGATGGGGCCTTCACTGTTTATGGAAATAAAGGAGCTGCAGGAGGAGTTCTGAGGGATTGGAAGGGTGAATTTATTCTTGGCTTTTCCGATGCCTTGATCGAGTGTTCTTCCGCGTTAGAGGCTGAATTATGGGCCATCAAGATTGGAATGCAAACAGTAGTGGCAAGGGGATACAGAAATTTAATTGTGGAGAGTGATTCTCTAAAAGCTATTCAGATCATTAATGCTCACAAGGGTGATTTTCTTCGATCTTCTATCCAACACATGACTCGGATGGTTGACCGAATTTGTTGGAATCATGTATATAGAGAAACTAATTCGGTAGCAGATGGTTTTGCTAAACATGGGTTATCCTTGTCTCAAGACCAGAGCATCAGAGTTTTTGACTCTGCTCCTGATTTCATTGAGTCTCGTTTGTATGGAGATAGAATTGGAAAAATATACTGCAGATGATCGATTTTCCTCTTAATTTGATTGGGGTCTGTATTTTTTGTTGACCCTTTGGAACCATTTTTCTTTGATCAAGTATCTCTCTTTGTTATGTTAATATTGTTAAAAAAAACATTGTGGAATACAACAATTGAGCAAGTGTGTGTCTGATTTTACCATGGGTTAGCATTGTTTCTTGTTTCATGTTCGGAAATATGTGTATAACACCTCCGGTCTAGATAAACTTCCTAATTTTGAAGTTTTTTTTTTCTTTGTTAAACTTGATTTGAGGTCTGATCATTGGGGACCTTTTTTGATAATATTAATGACTGACTTGCTTTCTTATTCTGACTATAGATATGTTTGGAATTTCACATTTATTCAAGGATTTGTAATAATTAATTAATATAAATGTGTTTCTTCTGAATTAAAAAATAAAAATAAATTTTAATGGAATTTAGGGTAAAAAATAATAGCCAATAGATTACCATTACAATAACTATAATTATAATAAATAATTGAGAATCGATTTAAATGTTTTGAATAAATAAAAAATTATATTATAGTTTAAATTTTTTATTATAAATTTAAAATATAATTTATATACTTAAAAATATTTATTTGTTATAAAAAAATTAATTATAGTAAAATAATCATTTTTCTTATAAAATATACTTAATACTAATTGAAATATTATACGTATAAATATCATGGAAGTCGCTAACCACAAAAGGAAACGATATTTTGATTATGTGTAGAAAGATAAAAAGATATGAAATTATTTTAAATTTTGTCTTTGCACTGTTAAACAAAAATTTTGTTACTTCAAGAATGCACATCTAGATACACAAATTAATATTTTTTTAATTTATTATTGTTGTGTATTTCAAATGTAAAATAGATCCTAATTGTTATCAAGATTACACTCGAGATGGGAAATGATTATAAAATATCACTTGCATGCATTGTCATGTTTACTAAGTTGATAGACCATTACAAGGTACTTGTCACATGCTCCTTGCTTGCCTAGCTACCTACTCTCTTAGTCACATTTTCCTTCCTCTTAGTAAGTTTTTTTATTCTTTTAGATAATAAAATGTGGAGATTAGCAATGGAAGTGTGTAATATATCTATTATGAGTGGTTTTGAGATGAATTCCGTCTAGAGAACAGATGATTTTCCACTCACAATTGTTGGAAAGGTTAGTTTCTATATGATTTTTGTTTTATTTTGTTTTATTCACATAATTCAAGATGCTTGTCATTTTTTCTTAAGTGTCTCGTGTCCGCCAATTTCTTGAGTCACTATTGCTATCTTTACCTTCATGATTTCGAATGGATGACAAGAGAGAGAATCAAACCCGCTCAATTCAACCCAATATTTATAGTAAAATAAAAGTAATTTCTACTTTATAGAATCTCATGTCTCAATTAAGAGGAGTCATGAAAAGAACGAGTTCAAAATCTCGATCAATTCTTTTTTCAAATCCTGTCGACAGCTGCGCAAGCTCTTTGCGCGTGCCATAAATGGCCTACAAATAGGGAGAATCCTAGAACAAGATGAGAAGTAAAAAGTCCTGTGCAGAGAAGTAAACTCATTCGAGTGATGAAAACAGAGGAGGACTTTTGAAGGATCATCACACATAAAATTTTGAACCTTTTAGCGGAATAATCAGAAATCTTGGGCGAGAAATTTTATCTTCTATATAATTTCTGTTTTATTTTGTTCTCCTATTCTGCAACACAGTTTATTTTCTTGGAACAAGATATGGATATTCAAATGTCACGTGTTACATCTTCTTGAATTCGTTGGATCAGTAATGTTGATGTGATAGAATAATTTAAATTTTATTATTCTTCTATATTCTATATATATTTATTGTACGTTCACAAAATTAAATCCAAATAAAATGTTAATTATTTCATCTTTTTATATTTTAATTAATTCTAGCAGGTTTAAAATCATAAAAATAATAATTATGAAATAAATATTAGGAGTTTTAAAAATGATCAGAAATCACGTTTTTAAATTTTAAAGGAAAGATAAAAAATATTTTATCATGAACCAACAACAACAAAAATTAATAGGAATCAAAAATAAAATTCAATTATTTATCATCAACGGAAAATATATTTAAATATTTTTAAATTTTCATAATTTTGATCTACTATTTGTGTGGTTAATATTAAGTATATTGTTAGAGCTGTCAAACCTGTTTTTATTAAGTATATTTTATAAGAAAAATGATTATTTTACTATAATTAAATTTATTATAACAAATAAATATTTTTAAGTATATAAATTATATTTTTTTATTTTTTATAATAAAAAATTTAAATCTTGTCTTTACTCTATTGAATAAAAAAATGTTGCTTCAAGAACACGCATCTAGATACATAAATTAATATTTTTTTTAATTTATTATTGTTGTATATTTCAAATACAAAATAGATCTTAATTGTTGTCAAAATTACATTGGAGACCTCCTTCCCAATATGTATCCCATTTGATGTCATAAATGGGTCCACTTTCCCACATGCATACCATGATTTATGGGAAATGATTATAAAATATCACTTTCTTGAATTATCATGTTTACTAAGTTGATAGACCATTACAAGGTACTTGTCACATGCTCCTTGCTTGCCTAGCTACCTACTCTCTTAATCACATTTAATATTCTTATAGTATTAAATGAACTAAGAATGTTTACGTTAGGTTGAAGATTATCAACCTATGATTCCTTACTACTCTCAGAACACAGAACCAAGATCTCACGAGAACCTAGAATGCAAAGGAAGAAGGGAAACTCACTCGTGGAACTCACACAAGGAAGAACAGTCCCAAGGGACTGAATGTTATTAATTTGTTATGAATTAATTTGATTACGATAGGATACTACTATTTATACAAGTGAAAGCAATGAGACCCACTTAAACTCTAACAACCCTTTCTATTTTTAACCCCTTACAGTTATTTTTATAAATTGATTATTACAATTTCCCCTCCATCTGAAAGCCTTGCCCCCAAGGCCCTCTCATCCACTGGCCTCATTAATAAAGAGGTCCAATCCACTTGAGGAAACTATTGCTTCAGCTTGTGCACCTCATGCCATGTAGCTTCTCCTGGTGTGGTATGTTGCCAATGTGTTAACACTTCTGTGATCGGCCTGTTGCCTCTTTTCTTTATTATTTTAGCTAAAATGTCAATTGGCATCAGCTCAAATTGATCATTGCTGTCAAAACTTGGCAGTGCTGTAGAAACTGGACAATCTCCATGATGTCTTTTCAGCAAGGAAATGTGGAATACATTATGTATGCGAGCTTGAGCTGGTAATTCTAGCTTGTGTGCCACCTTCCCCCACTCTCTCTACAGTTCTGTAAGGACCATAAAATCGTGCAGCTAATTTATGAAACGCTGAGTTAGGTATTGATTGTTGTTTAAATGGTTGTAACTTCAAATATACCCAATCTCCCACTACAAATTCTTTGTTTGTCCTATTCTTGTTAGCATACAACTGCATCCTCCCCTGTGCTTTCCTGAGATTCTTGTGCAAAATTGTTGCAATTTCCTCTCGAGTCCTGATGGTGTAGTCTACTGCTTCAATCGTTGTATCACCTGCCATTAAGGGATTGTTGTTGATTGGTTTGTAACCATATAAAGCTTCAAACGGGGTCATTTTTGTTGCTGAATGAAACTTAGTGTTGTACCAAGATTCGGCATAACTTAAGAATTCACTCCACTTAGAGGGCATCTCTCCTGTTGCACACCTGAGATATCCTTCTAATACTTTATTTAAAGCCTCTGACTGCCCATCAGTTTGTGGATGGAATGCAGTGGACTTTAGAAATTTGACTCCATGCAACTTGAAGAGTTTTGACCAGAATTTACTCATAAAAATTGAGTCCCTATCTGACACTATCTCACTGGGCCATCCATGCAACTTCACTATTGTATCAATGAACACCTGAGCAATCTTAGTAGCATTGATTGGATGCCGTAATGCTACAAAATGGGCATATTTGGTGTACCTATCAACTACCACCAGAATGATTGTCTTCCCATTAGATTTTGGCAAGCCCACAATAAAATCCATGGCTAAGCACTGCCAAGCTTGAGTAGGGACAAGAAGTGGTTGTAACAAACTAGCTGACTTAGTCAAAACAGGTTTATTCCTTTGGCAAACTGTACACTTGTGCACCCAATCCTTAACCTCTTTCTGCATCCTTTTCCAATAGAAAATTTGCTTCAACCTCTTATATGTATGTGATGCTTCTGAGTGACCACCAAGGACAGATTCATGGAAATAAGCAAGCAACTTGTTTCTCACCTCCTGTTGTTGCCCTACTACTATCCTTCCTTTCCTCTTCAACACCTCTCTTTGCCACTCATACTGCTTATAGGATTGTTGTAACAGTTGGATCTTATCAATTATTTTTTGTATTTTATTATCTTCATTGTAAGTGTCTTTCACTGTTTGCAGTAAATCTGATCCTATCTGGTAAATTGCAGCAACACTTCCTTCCGTACACTTCCTTGATAACACATCTGCAATTGTGTTCTCTCTGCCTTTCTTATATTCAATTGTGAATTGCAGCCCCATCAGTTTTTCTAAGCCCCAATTCTGCATCAAGGATGTTGGTGGCTGTTCCAAAGATGCTTTAAAGCCTTCTGATCTGTCTTGATGATAAAATGATTGTCGAGAAAATAGTGTTGCCACTTCCGCACTGCAAATAAAATAGCATAAAACTCCTTTTGATAAGTGGATAACATCTGATATTTCTTCCCCATTGCCTTGCTTATATACGCGATAGGATGACCTCTTTGTATCAAAACTGCCCCTATACCTGAACCTGAAGCATCAGTTTCAATTATAAACTATTCTGCAAAATTAGGTAGACCTAGTACTGGAGCCCTTGTTAATGCCATCTTTAATGTAGTAAATGCTTCCTTAGCTGCTTCATTCCACTGAAAATGTTGCTTCCTTCTTAAAAAGTGTTGTCAGAGGTTGTGCCAGCTGACCATAATTCATGATAAACCTTCTATAATATCCCGATAGACCCAAAAACCCTCTCAGCTGTTTGGTTGTTGTCTGTCTTGGCCACTTCTGGACTGCTTCTATCTTGTCTGCATCAAGAGCTACTCCTAACTTGGAAATTACATGGCCCAAGTATTCAACTTGACGTTTAGCAAAGATACATTTTTCTCTGTTCATAACCAATGTGTTATCTCTTAAGAGTGTCAAGGCCAAGGAAAGATGCTCCATGTGCTCACTCCAAGTTTTTGAATAAATCAAAATATCATCAAAGAAGACTAAGATGAAATTCCTTAAATAAGGCCGAAAAACATCATTCATCAAATTCTGGAAGGTAGTTTGGTGCATTGGTTAATCCAAATGGAAGAACCACCCACTCACAGTGTCCACTATGAGTCCTAAATGCAATTTTAGGAATGTCAGGCTCCCACATTCGAATTTGAATATAACCACTCCTCAAATCCAACTTAGAAAAATAAGTGGCACCTTCCAACTCATCCAACAAGTCCTCAATCAATGGAATAGGAAATTTATTTTTAATTGTGACTGAATTTAACTTCCTTTAGTCGATGCAAAGTCTCTACCCTCCATCCTTCTTCTTGATGAGCACCACTGGTGATGCAAATGCACTCCCACTCTCTCTGATAAATCCTGTTTGTAGCAGCTCTTGCACCATCTTTTCAATTTCTGTCTTTTGGGCATGTGGATATCTGTACGATTTAGAAGATAAAGGGGTATTGTTTGTCAAATGAATCTGATGATCGTATTTCCTGTGAGGAGGCAACTGAGTAGGAATTCTGAATAGATCTTCAAATTGCAATAATATTTCAGTTAAGTCTTGCTGTTGTTGTTCTGTCAGCGTTGTTTCCAGATGTGAAGTCTCCTGTTGGGTCTCAAGAACTGAAATAGATAACAACATAGCTTTTGGTAAAATGCAATTCATAACTATAGTTGCTCCTTGGTGCTGTCGACCTTGTTGTTCTCCCACGAGCTTCACTGTTTTCCTAGCATGTTCAAATTTCATAGTAAGAGATTTGCAGTTCCACCTTATTTCTCCAAGTGTTTTCAGCCACTGTGTTCCAAGAATTACCCCAAAGTGAGATCCAGGTAACACTAAAAAATCCCCAACAAATTCATGGTCTTTAAATTTCCAACGCAATTGCTCACACTTCTTGTCTATAATTACTGGTTTATCACTGGCTACCACCACAGGAAATTCTTTGATACACTGAGTTGTTAATCCTAATTTCTTCATCCATCTATCACTCGCAAAATTATGTGTACTTCCAGTGTCCATTAAGAATGGTAACTCTGTATTGTTAATAATTCCTTTTGACTGTAAGGTCTGGCCACTAGCTATCCCTTTAAGGGCATGTAGTGAAATTTGAACTGCATCAGTATCTAACAGTTCTTTTCATAAGGCTATAATGTTCTCATGTTCTTCCTCCTCTTCAGATTCTTCTGATGCCTCACCCTGAGCAGTAAATATGACACTTAATTTCCCCCAAACGACACATTTTTCTCTATGATTCTTATCCCATGGCTCACCACAAAACCTGCAGAGACCTTTTGCTATCCTGGCACTCATTTCTCTTTTGCTGCTTGAAGAAGGTTTTGCTGTAGACATTTCCTTTCTAGATGGATTTGTAGAAGATTGAGCTGATGGACTTTGTGTATTGGTGATTGGTGATGGTCTTGAGTTGACTGTTGTAGGATTCCAACTTCTGTAATAGCTTCTGGCACCCTCAAATTGCTTCTGCTTTGTACCTTCCAATTTCCTTTCTAATTCTTGTAGGACCTCATCTTGCAATCTAGCTAATCGCATTGCATCTTGTAGAGACCTAGGGTTGTGAATACGGACTGATTTTTCTAATGAAGCATGTAATCCTCCCAAGAAAAAGCTGATAGCCATTTCTTCAGTAACATCTACCCTAGCTAATAATTGATCAAACTTTTCAAAATAATCAAGCAAGGTACCTTCTTGGCGTAGTATAGATAATTCTGATATGGGATCATCATAATTCCCCATGTCAAATCTTGAAGCCATATCCTGAAGAATCTACTGCCAAGATTTCATCTTATTGCTGTTATGAGTCTTGTAATGCCTTTGCCAAACAAATGATTTCCCTTCCATTGACAATAACAAAATCTTGCCCCATTGAGCTTGTGGCGCATTCTCCAATTCAAAGAACTGTTCTACTTTGGCTCTCCATTCGCGATAATTTGTGCCATCAAAAGTGGGGAACAAAATTTGTGCTCTGTCCAAAATCTTGGCAGAACCTATCTCGCTGCCCACCTCTTCTTCTTCTTCTGAATTTGATTTAGCACCCAATAACTGAACTTGTTTATAGAGTTTCTCGAGCATGGAATTCATAGAATCCATCGCCAACTGATGGTTTTTTTATTATTCTGCAATGGCCGCTTGAGTTTCTTGATGAATCTTGTAGTTGTCTTGCTGTGAATTCTCCAAGATCTTTTCTAGACCTTCAATCCAATGCTCCAAATCCTTATTGGTTGTATTGCCTACCATCGTTACCCGTCAACTGATACCAATTGTTAGGTTGAAGATTATCAACCTATGATTCCTTACTACTCTCAGAACACAGAACTAAGATCTCACAAGAACTTAGAATGCAAAGGAAGAAGGGAAACTCACTCGTGGAACTCACACAAGGAAGAACAGTCCCAAGGGACTGAATGCTATTAATTTGATTACAATAGGATATTGCTATTTATACAAGTGAAAGCAATGAGACCCACTTAAACTCTAACAACCCTTTCTATTTTAACTCCTTACAGTTATTTTTATAAACTGAGTATTACAATTTCCCCTCCATCTGAAGGCCTTGCCCCAAGGCCCTTTCATCCACTGGCCTCGTTAATAAAGAGGTTCAATCCACTTGAGGAAACTGTTGCTTCAGCTTGTGCACCTCATGCCATGTAGCTTCTTCTGGTGTGGTATGTTGCCAATGTATTAGCACTTATGTGATTGGCCTATTGCCTCTTTTCTTTATTCTTTTAGCTAAAATGTCAATTGGCATCAGCTCCAATTGATCATTGCTATCAAAACTTGGCAGTGCTGTAGAAACTGGACAATCTCCATGATGTCTTTTTAGCAAGGAAATGTGGAATACATTATGTATGCGAGCTTGAGCTGGTAATTCTAGCTTGAGCTGTAATTTCTGGTAATATGAATTTCCTTTCCATTGTTAACATACAGATGGAAATGCTTTTCTGCTCTACTGTGGTGGGATTGCCTTTCTTGATTCCTCCCATGCTTTTCACAGGACAGTTATTCAAAGCATGGACATCCATGGTCACGGGTACATTTGAAAATATTGTTCCTGTTTTTCTACGTAGACATATTTGTTTTCGAAATAGTACCTTATCTTGTTCTTGCAGCATCTATATGTGTATGGAGTATTAGTTATTGAAGCAATTGGCCGCATTTATTGGCCAACTCTCTGTGCTGTCACTCATTGCCATTTTGGAGCTGCCAACACAGCCATGGTAAATTAGTCTCACAACTTTTCCTAGTTCCATTATGTTTATTTGGACTTTGGACCATTATATGGCTCTCAGCATTAATAACTCTGTCATGACATCATCATTACAAACTTCGTGTAGGAGTTGGGACATGAAAACTCTGAGAAGAGAAGCACCATATGTCTTAATTAAATGTCATAAAATGATAAATACTTAAAACATCTTGTAACTAATATTTGATTTGGAATTGAAAATTGATTTGATTTGTAACAATTGATAATTTAAAGTATATATCATCCTATTCTGTTCAAAATTTTTACCCATTGTAGGTCTCAGCATGGATTAAGATATTCTAATGTTAAACCCTTTATGTGGTCCAAACTGAGTTTCTTTCCTCATTGAATAATTGTCACAGATAACAACGGCAAGAAAGGCAGTACATTGCTACTATCATACCTCATATTTACAAAACCATTGACAGAACAACATGCAACTGGACTCCTACTCATAGCTATGGGGATTACAATGAAGATATTTCTTGATGACAGATCCAACAAGAAGGCCTTGAACTCTTCTCCAATTGCTAATATTCCAAAACCTTCTGAGGACAAAGAACTGATGGCGCAATCAGATTATGCAGGTGAACATGAAGAAAGCAGACCATTGGTTTAGCATTGACAGACATCAGATACATTTTAATTTCTATAGTGCATGAAAATATCATTCAAATGTCAAATTAGGTATGTTTTATTTTTTTTTTCAATTGAAAACTCTTTACAATTAGCACTACATTTTGTTTTATATAACAACATCTTACAATAAGTCATTTAGAATGTAACCTATTATAGGTTGTTCTGAAGGAAAATATACATTTAGAGTGTGTTTGGATGGAGAAATTTTAAATTCTAAGAATTTCAAATATTTCAATTGAAATTCTTTTATTTTCAGAATTTTGTGTTTGGATAAAAAAAATTAAAATTATGAGGATGAAAAAAATGAATGAAAAAAAGAGAAGATATGGTTGGTGTGCTAGTTATATGTGTTCCTCTATGCTCACACCCATCGATGTCTGATGTTTTAGAGGTGAGACAGTGTTTTTGAATAAGAATATAAGAAGAGAATTTCAATTTTTCATCTTTTAGAAGAAAATTAAAATTCCAGATTTTAGTTGTTTAAAATTCTGTTTTAAAATTCCAAAATTTTAAATTTTTCATAAAAAGATCCCAACATAATTCTAATTTATAAAAATTCAAATTTCTAATAAATTACTTTCTTCACTTAAATTTTTTCTATCCAAACACACTCTGAATGATGTTGCATGACTTAGTCATAACTCTTGATATTTAATCTTCTTATTTTCCAGCAATTTCATAGAAAAATATTATATTTTTTAAAAAAGCGTTGAATAATTTACTACTCCTAAGACGTTATTATTTTTTTGTTGATCAAATATAATAGTTATTTGTTTTTTAAAAAAATATTTTATGAAGAAATAAAATTGGCAACGGAAAAAAATAAGTAATCTATAATAAACTTTTAAGAGAAAATAAATGATTTATAAATTAAATTTTTGAAAGAAATGGATAAATTAAAATCCTTAAGGTTGGTGGATAAAAAAACATTTGTGGAATGCGACAATGGAGCAAGTGTGTGTCTGATTGTTAATTTCATGGGAGAATGAACTTCATAATAATATTGAAGTTTTTTTTTCTTTGTTAAACTTGATTTGAGCTCGGGGACCTTTTTGATAATATGAATGGCTGACTTGGTTTTTTATTCTAGCTATATATGTTTGGAACTTCACATTTATTCAAGATTTGTAATAATTAATTAATATAAATGTGTTTCTATTGAATTAAAAATAATAATAAATTTCACGGAATTTAGCGAAAAAATAATAGCAATAGATTACATTACAATAACTATAATTATAATAAACAATTGAGAATCGATTTAAATGTTTTGAATAAATAAAAATTATATTACAGTTTAAATTATTTATTATTAATTTAAAA